>NC_056527.1:114233478-114244453 GCF_019175285.1 Sceloporus undulatus
CAGCAGTGATGGCGAACCTATGACATGCGTGCCAGAGGCTGCACTCAGATCCCTCTCTGTGGGCACACATGCTGTCGCTCTAGCACAGAGTTTGCCAGTGTTTATTACTAGAAAGCCAGAGGGACATGACAATTGGCAACAAATAAGTGGGATCTGGGTTGCAGCTTGGGCACTCAGTCTGTAAAAGGTTCACCATCACTGATATAAAGGAAGACAATTTTCTTTCCCACTTGGCCAGCAGCCCTACCAGACCTGTAAAGCAATGCTGCATGGCAGAAGTAGCTCACCCTCACCAGTAGCCACAGCCGATGGATGTCAAATGCACCTTGGCTGGTCGAATGGGGTGGCCAGCGGGTCTTGGGGCATATGGGAGCGACCGACCCACTAGTTGATCACCCCCTCCCCCGTGATGCTACTTAGTACACTCTGCACTCCCTGCTGACATCCCTTTCCAGGAGCGATAGCTCTATCTTCCCTCTGCCAGTCCAGCTTTAAGGTGGGGTCCCAAGGTTACAGTGACTTAGAACCCCTACAGATATCACTGGACTTAGTATTACTTTCTATAGCTGAGTGAGGATTTGATCCCTGGTCTCCCAGAATCCAATGCTCATACCCCTATAGAGTCCTGGGACTTGCAGTTTTGTAAGCTAGTTAGCCTTCTTTGTCAGAGAGCTGTGGTACTACAACAAACTACAAATCCTTGGATTCTATAGGATGGAGCCATGGCTGTTAAAGCAGTGTCAAGCTGCATTAATTACCTGAATTTAGAGCACAAAATGGAACAAATTGAAATTTATTTTCATAGAATCATAGAATCATAAGTTGGAAGAGACCACAAGGGCCAATATTTTTTATTTTATTGTGCTGTGTTGTGTTTTATTCCTTCCACTGAAAGAATTCATCTATTTCTCACAAGCATTGCCTTCTTTTTAAAATTCTTTTTAAATGCCTCTACTTTCTTAATCCTTCACTAGCTGTATTTCAAACCTGAATGCAACACAGTAATAAACAGGATGCAGGATGCCCGCAGGTACAGATGGTGCTGAAATAAGAGGAACTGAAACCTGAGAGAGCTTTGAAAAGGAACATAAGGTTTCAAGAGGTGGTCAGTGCCAGTAAAAAAAAATCAAGACAGATCTAGATCTTGAATGTTGGCCTTAATGTTAAGGCTAGGAATCATGAGGCCCTCCCTGTGTTGCAGGAGTGCAAATCCCGTCACTATTTGACAGCAAAGCCAATAGTGAGGTTTGCTGGGAAATACAGAACAAGAAAATTAGAAGGATTGCTCTATCCTCACACTGATTAAGTATATCCAAATTATTATTATTTATTATTATATCCAAATACATTCCAGGACATGTGCCTTTAAAGCCAGATGTTTTTAATTCAATGAGAACCAGGTTGCCTGCCAAATATTCAACCACCATCTTTATACTGGCCCTGCACCTTCTGTGTATTTTTAAAACTTTATTAAATTTTCTTTCTGGTCTTTGGGGATGTTACTTTTCTTTTTCTTTTTCTTTTGGACTACAGCTCTCTGAATCCCCAAACCAGCAGAGCTACTGGTCATGCTGGTTTAGGGATTTTGGACTGGTAACCCAAAAAGTAACTTGTTCAAGCTCTGATTTATGATTAAACAGCTCAGTAATGCCCAACTATTCCTCAAAAGACTATTTTAAAAGGTCTGTAAAAACAACCCTGGTAAGGTCTTGCAGACTTAGTACCATGGCCTTCTTGGGCACTTCCTCTTTTTCCTGCTGCCTTCTATCTTGCCAAGCTTCATTGCCTATTTTAATGTCATGTCTTCTCATGATATATCCAAAGTAGAACAGTCTATGCTTAGTGATTCTGGTTTCTAGATAGAGTTCAGTTCGATATCGCTTTAATTGTCATGGCTCTAGCCAAATTCTAGACTTTGTAGTTTGATGAACTATTTAGAATTCTGGAGAACTCCAGGCTGCTGCCACACTGCAGAAATAAAGCAGTTTGATGCCACTTGAAGTTCCATGGCTATGGAACTCTAGGATTTGCACTTTGGTGGGGCACCAGAGCTCTCTTCTAGGGAAGGCCCAATATCTCACAAAAGTACAAATCACAGAATTCCATAGCATTGAGCCATGGAAATTAAAGTGGTTTCAAACTGCTTTATTTCTACCGTGTTCTAGGTCATGGCAATGGACTAGAACCATCCCTCAGTGAATTCTAAGTGTATCACTAAATGCAAAGCCCAGGATTCCATAGAATGGAGCCATGACATATGAAGTGGTATCAAACTGCTTTAACTCAAAAGGGTGGGCACACCCCAGTCAGAACCGAGGATAAACCTGGGCATATAAGTAAATGGTGTATTGATCATTAGGAAGAACTTCCTGACAGGAAGGGCTGTCCAACAGTGCAACACGCTCCTTCCTCAGAGGGTAGTGGAATCTCCCTCCTTGGAGGTCTTTAAACAGAGGCTGGATGGCCATCTGTCAGGGATGCTTTGATTTGGATTTCCTGCAGGGGGCTGGACTGGATGGCCCTTGTGGTCTCTTCCAGCTCTATTATTCTATGATTCTATGATCTCTCTTCCACCTTGGAAATTGGACACTTGTGAAGCACTTAACTGAAAAACGTCCTGTATGTATTGTCCCTTACCTTACAGCAGTGATGGCGAAACTTTTTAGGTTTGCGTGCCAGGGGGCGGGGCTTCTGCCCCCTCGGGATGGGGCTGTGTGCTGGGGTGGGGCTTCTGGCCCAGGGGGTGTGGCTTCCACCCTCCATGGGCGGAGCTTCCACCCTCTGGTTGGGGCTCCTCCCCTGCCTTTTTCCCGGCCCCCAGATGTCTCTCAGAGACAGCTGGGCATCAGCAAGGGCCCGTGAGGGGGCGGAGCCATGGGCATGGACCCAATCCTCCTCTTCCCAGACCTTTCTTCACCCCAAAAGGCTCTCTAGAGGAAAGGCAAAAGGGGAAGAAGAGGAATGGGCGGGCCCCCTCTCTTCCTCCCCACGGAACTTTCCCTGCCCTCTAAGTGCCCCATTTGGGGCACCTGGAAGGCAGGAAGGGTAAGTGGGGAAGGAGGGAGATAGGCATGGCTCCTGCCTCCCTCCCCATGGACCTTTCCCTGCCCTCTAGGTGCCCCGTTTGGGGCACTTGGAAGGCAGGAAGGGAAAGTGGGGAAGGAAGGAGATAGGCAGGGCCCCTGCATCCTCCCCACGGACCTTTCCCTGCTTCCAGCTGTCTCTCCAGAGACAGTTGGAGGCCGACAAAGCTCCCTGGGGAGGAGCAACTGGCACACACCAGTCACTCCTCCTCTCCCCGCCCTTTTCCCCACCTCTAGCTGTCTTTAAGAGGCAGCTGAAGGCCAGTAGAAGGCTGCGAGGAGGAGCCAGAGGCGCGCTTCTCTGGCTCCTTCTCCAGAGCACCCTTTTCTGGCTTCCAGCTGTCTCTGAGAGACAGCTGGAAGCCAGGAAAAGGCAGGAAGGAAGAGGAACGGGCATGCGCGTGCCTCTTCCACCTTCTCCCTCGCCCCGTGCCCGAGGAAATGGCCCAAAGTGCCACTTCCGGCACGCGTGGCATAGGTTCGCCATCAATGCCTTACAGCCACCCCTAAAACCCATTATTCCAGGGGAGAATGACAGCTTTCAACCTTGGGTGAATCCGAACACAAAAGTCAGAGACTGGCAGTGAGGTGGAATATACTGGCTGAATATAATGAGAGAATGATGCCTCATAACCCACTGTTAGTTACTGTAATACAGATCCATGCACATCTGGTACAGAACCTGCTATCATCCTGTGTGTTTTGTGTCTTCCATCACAGCAACCCCCACGGCCCCAGCTGTATTTCCGTTGTCCCCCTGTTGCCAAGATCTCTACACTGCCTCCAAAGTCACGCTTGGGTGTTTGATCACGGGCTACTTTCCTGAGCCAGCCACAGTGCAATGGAACTCAGGAGCCATCTCCACAGGCATCCGGACCTTCCCAGCAATAGCTCACTCCAGCGGCCATTACACCCTCAGCAGCCAGCTCACTGTCCCAGTCTCCAGCTGGGAGTCTGGGAATTTCCGATGCAACGTTGTCCATACAGCTACCAACTCCTCGCTCAACCAAGAGATTGAACGTGAGTCTACTTGGAACCTTTTCACTTGCTTCCTTTTTATTTTCTCCTCATGAAAGCAATCTTTCCAGCAAAAAGAAATGTCCAGTATCTGTGTGGTGAAATTGGAGTCACTGCAACATTGTCATTGTGTACCATCCAGATTTTCCATATTTGAACTCTCTCTGAGTCCTAGTCCAACAGTCAAACCCACTGCACCATGCTGAGTCTCATTTGCTGGATAGTTATGGTTAGCCTTTTGTATAGAGTGGGTAGCAAGTTGAGAGAGGCCAAGGGTGCATCTACACTGGAGAAATAATCCTGTTTGACCCCACTTTAAGTGCTGCAGCTCTATCCTGGTATTTGGAGTTTACAAGATCTTTAGACGTCTCTACCAAAGAGTGCTAGTGCCTCATAAAACTACAAATCCCAGGCTTCTGTTGGATGGAGCCTTGGCAGTGAAAGTAGTGCCAAACTGTATTATTTCTACAGTGTAGATGCACCTCAAATAAAGCTTGAGACTTTTAGAAAAGAAGTTTTTGAAGTGGTTCTCTGCTGGGGTTCAGAGGCCAAATAAGTAATGTGCATGAGCATGGAACGCAAGTGTTCCATGCCCCTGGAACAGAGTGGCAAAGGGAAGGACAAGAGGAACAGAAAGACAACAGGAGGGTGGAATGATAGATGTGTCAAAACAGTTGCTTTCCAGTCTGATGTTAAGCTGGTAATCTCCTCTGTCTCCCTCTCCTTTCTACACCCCCATTTATATTTATATTTCTCCACAGGGATAACATTGAGCTCGAGTCCCAGTCAGTGAAAAAAAGTGAGCTTGTCTTGTGGATGATGAGAGTTGTTTTCTGGCCACTACATTACCAAATGTTGCACACAAGAGCAGCTGGTAGTTTCCATGCAAATAGGGTGCTGAATCAGCTCTTGGGTTTCAAAGCAGCTCTCCAAAGTGCTGAATCATATCCAAAAATAGCTTCAGCATTTCTGATAGTTCCATCATCATCATCATCATCATCATCATCATCATCATCACTATTACTACTACTATTCCAACTTTTTCCCTGACTGGGATTCAGGACGGCTTACAAGAGTTAAACGAAACACAGCTTTAAAAAAAAATAAAAGGTTTAAAATATCATTAAACTATCCATAGAATTAAAACCAGTAAAAAAATAGCTATTAAAAACAGCAAATGAACAAAACACAGGTAGGCAGTATAGCACAAATCTGCAAGGCCCAGTCCACTAGAGCAGTCAGTCTTCAAAGACCTGGCCTTTTTCTTTTTTAACGTCTTCACCTGCCTGCAAAAAAATAGCAAGGAGGGTGCCAGTCTAACATCTCTCAGTTCTGGAGCCTGGGAGCAAGGCTCTCTTCTGTGGCTCCCTCCAAAGATACCTGTGAGGGTGGTGGGACAGAGACAAATCTCCTCTCAGTGGATCTGCAAACATGGCAGGCTCATATGGGAGAAGAATACATATGATTCTTCCTGATTTGGGGCTGCCCCTTAAGGAAATCTTGTGGGATTCCCTCATTATACTCTCAGAATCCTCAAAACATAGGAAGACTAAGAAGGCACCCCTTTAAAAGAGATTCCCTCAAGGGGCACCCTAAGATCAGGAGGGTGAAACCCCCTAATGTTATACCAAAAAATGACTGCCCTCTTGGGGGGATTTGGGATTCAGGAAGGGGTTCTGCAGATTTGTGGGAGGTTCCCAAGGAACCCAGCCCAGATTCACCATCTTAGAGACATGGAAGCCACCATTCACTATTGTCTGTCCATTTATATCCTTTATATGCTTCTCATTCCCTCAGGCTGCAGTTTGCCAGTTCGACCAGCGGTCACCCTGCTCCACTCCTCCTGCAACGATGAATCTGCTGATGTTACCATTCAGCTACTATGCCGTGTAGTGGGCTTCTACCCCAAAGAGGTGACGGTCGATTGGCTAGTGGGTGAGCAAACTGGGTTGTTGCCCTCAGTCACAGAGAGCCCTAGACAAGATGAGAACAGCTACACCTTCAGTACCACCAGCACAGCCAATGTCAGCCAAGCAGATTGGCTGGATGGGAATGCTTACTCCTGCCAGGTGACTCATGACGCTACCCAGACCAAGGTGAAAAGCAAGGCCAAGATCTGTGGAGGTAAGTCTCATTTGAGTTGAAACGTAGGGTTGGGTTGGGTTGGGATAAAGGTGCATGGAGGTATAAAGAAAAGAGGAAAGATTGCTAATTCTAGATTGCTGAGAGTTTATGGTCTCATATTCCCAAAACATTTCAATTATGGCTTCTTGGGATTTGGAATGGCTTCCTCTTGCCCACTGTGCCATAATGCACTTGCTCATCCCCATGTTTTCCATTTCCCTGGAAATATTTACCTAACTGAAGGCAGGCCTCATTATATGTCATAGGACCTGTTGGCCGAGGGAGACTGGGTGTCTGGGACAAGATGTCTGAGGACTTCACTTTACCCACTTGTGCTGTAGCTAAATGGAGACCCCAGATGTCCTTTCAAGGATCTCAGTGGATGGCCTGCAGTCTGCCTTAGTTGTGATTAGATTGATTTAGATTCATTACTGTCCAGGAAATTGAAAGAGAATCTTTGCTTTCTTCTACAACACACTTTTTTTATTTATTTGTTTTAATTTTACTTTATTTATTTTATTTTATTGTTTATATCATGCCTTTCTCCCAGAAAAACACAAAACAAAACAAAACAAAATTTCATTAACTGGATCTGGGTGATTCAAGGAAAAATGTGTTCAATGAAATAATCCTTTTCCCAGCTTTGGTTGCTTCAGATCCCAGCACAAATTCTTCAACAAGTTTAAACCCCATCAAATTCAGCACAGTTCAATTCAAGTAGAACTCAAGTTGATCTGCCAGTATTACGCTTCTCTAAGTGGTAGCTGCCTTTTTTAATGGTAGTAGCCATTTTGGATTTCTCAAAAATCCAAAGGGAATTAAGGGCAGGAGTGATGAAAAGTGAACAACTGTGGCTGCAGTTCTCTTACACGACACACACACACACACATTTTAATATTGAAATATAGTCAATACAAAACAATTAATTTGTAGTGATTAAAATAGATGAGAAATAATTCAATTCAGTGTGACTGTTGATCTGAGAATATTTATCTGGTCAATCTGAAGAGGGTAAGCTTTTAGAGCCAACATAGAATGTGTTGAAGAATGTGGCTCAGGAGAAAATTCTGTACACAAGATGTAAGGCAGGTTGCAGGTTGGGGAGAAATTAGGGACTTGATATGGGTTTTTGAATCCCTAGGCAGCACCACAGAGATTCGAACCTTCATCCTGCGCCCAAGCCCCAATGACATCTATGTGGACAAGGTTCCCAAGCTCACCTGTGTGGTCGTCAACATGGAGAGTGAAATTGGATTGGAAGTGGCTTGGTCACGGGAAAAAAGAGGGGGCCTGAACCCTGTACCCATAGACGTGAAAAAAGAGCTGAATGGCACCCTGACAGGGTCCAGTTCTCTGATCCTCTCTGACGGAGAATGGCTGTCAGGAGAGACTTTTACCTGCACAGTGAAACACCCAGGCTTGCCTTTACCGAAGAGTACCAGGATTAGCAAGAAGATAGGTAAGTGGGAAACCAGTCTGCTCTCCACTTTGCTATTGGGGGTCTTTATTTCCCAGCAGCCTCCTAGTCAGGGAAGAGATTACTGAAAGTGCATGCAAACAGAGCAGAATTTGTAATATATGTAATTCATATTCAGAATATTCTTCTTAGAATTGGCTTTACACCTTTTTTTCTGAATACAGAAGTCAGCAGAGTAAGACCTGCTTTGCTGCTTTCTAGTGTTTTAGTGTTTCGTGGTGGGTCACATATCGGTACAGTGGTAAATTCACTGCAGGATTAAATCTGGACTTTCTGGACAAACTTTCAAAGACACTGAAGATATTAGGGTATGTTTCAGCATCTTGGATACCTCCTTTGAAGTTTGAACTAAACCCTGGAGTGAACTCACTGATTACTGATCTAGTGACTTTGATGCCTCACCACTGCTTGTGTCCACCTGACAAAAGAGCTAACCTTTCTGTCCCAGGAGACAGAAGACATCTGCAGCCCAATATGGGACATGACACCAGGAGCCAGGTTAGATTATATGGCCTCAGCCCAGCTCACACCTTTGTTGCTGAGGCTTCAGCTAACATGATCTAGTTTGGTGAGCTGGAAATAAAGAAATACATATGTGTCTTGCTTTTTATAAGGTATGTGAGGAACAGTTCAGAATTAGGGGGCACCCTCCTATAGCCCTTCTCTCATGAAGACCTATGATAATGGCCTTCTTTTTATTAATATACATAATGGAGAATTCGCCATCTCATCCTTTCAAGATTTTTGTTTCCATTATTTTGGTGTTGGCTAAGCCACTATTTTCTTTCTGCCTTTCTGTTCTGCTTTGCTTCTCGGCACACAAGTGGCCAGCACCGCCCCCAGTGTGTATCTCTTCTGTCCTAACGATGAGGAGCTCGCCTCTAATGGCAGATATGTCTCCATCACTGCCCTGGTCAAAGGGTTCAAGCCCAGTGAAATCTCCCTGAAATGGCTACGGGGTGGACAGCCCTTGGATGAAGCTGACTACATCACCACCCCAGTCTTCAGCGATGGCGACGACACTTATTTCTTGTTCAGCAAACTGAAGGTCCTCAAGACTGACTGGAACCGAGGTGATTCCTACACATGCATGGTTGTCCATGAGGGCCTGAGCGACAAGTTCATCCAGAAGAACATCGAGAAATCCCAGGGTAAAAAATGAAGACCATTCTCTTCTAGAGTTGCATCTCTTTCACCATATCCCAGAATTATCTCTAGCATTGTTAGATGAAACAGTATGTAAATAATTTTCAGCATGCATGAATGGCCATTGGCTTAATAAAAATGAACTCATACAATGGCTCAAAACTGAAATGTCTATTATTACCGTATCTTCTAATAGCATTATGGCTTATGTGGCGTTGCTTGGTGGGTTCTATAACAAACACAGGTCTCATCTTACAAAAGCAAAATGTCACAGTTTGAGGTTAGCAACAGAAAGAACCATATTCCAATTTTTCATCAAGCAACTTAGAGTTCTGTAGTTTGGGTTCTCACATGCTTAGTTTGGGTTCTAGTTTGGGTTCTACTATACTTTGTATGGGTAATAGTTTGGATTCTCTTGTGCTTAGTTTAGGTTCTAATTTTGGTTCTTCCATGTTTAGCTTGGGTTTTACTTTGGGTTCTCCCATGCCTAGTTTGAATTCTAGTTTGGGTTTCCTATGCTTAGCTTGGGTTTTAATTTGGATTCTCCTGTACTTAATTTGGGTTCTTTCATCTTATCCTTCCAGTAACTTTTCATGGTAAGACAAGACTAAAATAGAGTGGGTTGTTGTTCCATGCCATCCAATGAACTTCATGGCTAAGCAGAAACTGGTCACTGTTCAGACACACAAACACACCCCTCTCTTTTCCAAGTCCAATAGGCTTTCCACTGCTCCACACTACATGCCACTTGTTTTAAAATTGTACTCTTTGGGGTGAAATTCAAGAGCAAAGAGGCTGCCACAACATTAATCAAACATGCTTATTTAAGCTTTATTTACAAATCTTTCCAAAGGGTTTTTGTTGCACCTCTAACACACCCTCACCTACCTACCTACTTTCTTTCTTTCTTTCTGTCTTTGTCTTGTTATCCAAGGTGATTTACAATAAATTAAAACAAAGTACAGTTAAAATCTATTTGATACAGCCATTAAATAAACAAGTCTATTAACAACACTAAACTAAAACAGTTTTTTTTAAATACATCGAAGCATAGTCAATAGGATAAAAGCATAGCGCACCCCATTAAAAGACCTTTCTGACCCAGTAAGTTAAGTTTAGTTAGGCCTACCAAAATAAAAAGGTCTTAGTCTGCTGGCAGAAAGAGAGCAGGAAAAGTGCTAAGCCTTTCAGCAATTTGGGAGCAGCCACTGAGAAGGCCTTCTCTTGTGTCTGCACCAAACACACCTGCAAGGGTAATGGGATCGGGACAAAGCCATTGCTGAATGAAGTTGGGAAGACTCATAGAGGAAAATACAGTAGAATTATATAATCTTTGAGCTGGAGGGACTACAAAGACCACCTAATCGAACCCCTTGCCATGCAGGAATACACAATTACAGCACTCTGGAAAACTCGCCATCCAACCCCTGTTAAAAGACCTCCAAAGATGGAGAGTCCACAACCTTCTGCCAAACTGCTTTCACAATTAAAATGTTCTTCCTAATGTTTAAGTGGAATTTATTTTCTTGTCATTTAAATCCACTGATTCATGTTCCAGTCTCTGGAGCAACAGGAAAGAAGCAGGTTCCATCTTCCCCATCAGATACTGAAAGATGGCTATCACATCACCTCTCAGCCTTCTCTTTTCCAAGCTAAACATATCCAGCTCCCCAAGTCATTCTTCTGTATGTAACTGTTACATGGATTTGTAATTGGTTGACTGGCCGAACTCAAAGGGTGCTCACAAATAGCTCCTTTTCATCCTGGAGAGAAGTGACCAGTGGGGTCCCACAGGGCTCTGTCCTGGGGCCAGTGCTGTTCAACATCTTTATCAATGACTTGGATGACAGAATTGGGGGCATAATCATCAAATTTGCAGATGACACCAAATTAGGAGGAGTAGCTAATACCTCAGAGGACAGGATCAAAATTCAAAATGACCTGAATAGACTAGAAAGCTGGGCCAAAACTAACAAAATGAAATTCAACACAGAAAAAAATGTAAAGTACTGCACTTAGGGCAGAAAAATAAAATGCACAGATATAGGATGGGGGACACCTGGTTGAATGAGAGACTTATACATGTGAAAGGAATCTAGGAGTCCAAGTAGACCACAAGTTGAACATG
>NC_056527.1:114244553-114260943 GCF_019175285.1 Sceloporus undulatus
GAAAGCTGGGCCAAAACTAACAAAATGAAATTCAACACAGAAAAAAAATGTAAAGTACTGCACTTAGGGCAGAAAAATAAAATGCACAGATATAGGATGGGGGACACCTGGTTGAATGAGAGACTTATACATGTGAAAGGAATCTAGGAGTCCAAGTAGACCACAAGTTGAACATGAGTCAACAGTGCGATGCAGCATCTAAAAAGGCCAATGCGATTTTAGGCTGCATCAGTAAAAGTATAGTGTCTAGATTAAGGGAAGTAATAGTGCCACTATATTCTGCTTTGGTCAGGCCCCACCTGGAATATTGTGTCCAGTTCTGGGCACCACAATTCAAAAAAGACATTGAGAAACTGGAACGTGTCCAAAGGAGGGTGACTAAAATGGTAAAGGGTCTGGAAACCATGTCCTATGAGGAACGACTTAGGGAGCTTGGGATGTTTAGCCTGGAGAAAAGAAGGTTAAGAGGTGATATGATAGCCCTGTTTAAATACTTGAAGGGATGTCACATTGAGGAGGGAACAAGCTTGTTTTCTGCTGCTCCAGAGAACAGAACCCGGAACAATGGATGCAAGCTACAGGAAAAGAGATTCCACCTCAACATTAGGAGGAATTTCCTGACAGTAAGGGCTGTTCGACAGTGGAACACATTCCTTCCTCGGAGTGTAGTGGAGTCTCCCTCCTTGGAAGTCTTTAAGCAGAGACTGAATGGCCATCTCTCGGGTATGCTTTGATTGGGATTTCCTGCATGGCAGGGGGATGGACTGGATGGCCCTTGTGGTCTCTTCCAACTCTACGATTCTTTGATTCTATGATTCACAGGGCATGCCTTCCAGACCTTTGAGCATCTTGGTCACCCTGTCTAGACAGTCTTTCAAATAGCCTCCGCTCTGCCCCATACCATCAGCTGCATGCTTTAGCCAAAACTGCCACCGAGCCTCAGCTGTGAGATAAAAGCTGGGGGCAGAATCTTGTTGGCAACTTATGCTGGCACAATGCTTGATTATGCCAGTGAACAATCCTTCTCTGGAGCACCATGAAGTAGTGATGAATAAAAAAGTTGTTTTTGTTGCAGAGAAAGTTGTCCTGCTGGCTCCAGTAGAGGACAGGAACTGTAAGACAATGTTCTCTCTTGACAAAGAGAACATCATTTGCTCTTCTCTTCACACATAGCGACAGCATCACCATCCTGTTGCCCTGCCACTGTACCACTGCTTGCCCCAGTACTGCCACCACCTATGGCAATAATTATACTGGCCCAAATATCTAATGTCCCTCTCCATTGCTCACTGCCATGGAACCCATTTTTACTATGGTATTATAGCTTTACGTGTGGGCTTTTTTAACCATTCATAATTTTCTAGGCCCCTATTCATTTCAAAATCCAAAGGTAGACTGCTTATGAAATACATATACTGTTGGCCTTCCTTATCCATGGATTCTGCATCCATGGTTTTAAACATCCATGGCTTGAAACTATTTCCAAAAAAAAATCTCGATTTTGCCATTTTATATAACAGACATCATTTTATTATGATATGAATAGGTTTGCCTTAGGGTTTCCATAAGTCGGAAATGACTTGAAGACACAACAACAACAACATATAATAGGACTTGAGCATCCATGGATTTTAGTCATCACTGTGGGTCCTGGAACCAAACACCAGTTGGAAACCAAGGGCCCACTGTATGACATTAGCAGCTTGAATAGGAATAGTTGTTATTTGTGGACTACACACTGTTGCTGTGCCTAATGCTACTGATTTTTGTCAACAGGATGGATCCCTGCTCCAACAAAGCTGGTTTTGTCATATGCCTTTCTGTGCATCCATCTACACTGGAGAAATAATGCAGTTTGACACCACTTTAAGTGCTGTAGCTCCAACCTATGAAATCCTAGGATTTGAAGTTTTACAAGGTCTTTAGCCTCCTCTACCAAAGAGGTTGCCTCAGCAACCTAATAATCCTATGATTCTGTAGGATGAACCCATGGCAGTTAAATGGTGTCAAACTGCATTATTTCTATGGGGTAGATGCACCCTAAGCCAGGAATCCTGGGCCTGAATACTATTGTGACTGCCAACTCTTGAATGAATGAGATTTATCCATGTTGAACAATGGATACTATGGGTCTACTATAGTTGGGACTAGCCAAGAGGAAACAGGCCTTGATATCCTTGATATCCTTTTAGCTCTACATTTCAAGCAATAAACCTAAACTTGGGGTTTTATTCATGACAACTACCACACAAAGAGGAAGGAAGAAAGGAAGGAAGGAGTGAACAAAATGGAATTTCAAAGTACACTTGAGCTTTATCCCTCCTTTTGGAAACTATAAGCACCAAATGTCCCTTTGCTGTTTTTTCATTGACACAAAAAAGACAAACCAGTTTGAAACCTGGTTCGAAACTGGTTTAACTGTAATAGCTTTCTGCCAAAGGACCGCTCTAAGTGGTATTGAAATATCCATTGTCCTTTCATAATCAGTGATCATTTCTGACCAACAGATTTAAAAGTAATTCTGATTTGTAGTGCAGACATGCCCTATTGGTCATGCATGTTCAGAAGACCTCACATCTACAGTAGAATGTGTGTAAACAAGTGTTCACATTCATGCACAAAGCTAGAAACATCATAGGCACATTCAAGTTTGATTTTGGTGTCTAAGGATGTGGGCACTGGGTGCATTTGAAAAAGAGGAGAGGCAAAGACTATTTGGCCCAACAAAACAGAAAAATGGACAGAAAAAGAACTTGAAATATGACCACACACATAAATTACCAAAAATATGCACATACACATACCTTCATTGTGCTGCTTTCATATGGAAAGGATGCAACTCTACCTTCTTTGGGACAGTTCTTTAGCAGCCACCATTGAAAGAAAGATGCTTCTTGGATGGCAAACATGAAGCCAGGCCTAAAATCAGATCTTAGAAAGTTCCATTTTAAAAAGGAATTACTGGTTACATTTTTTACAAGTAAGATATTACTAATATGTGTGATTTTTAATAGTATCATTTAAGATGTTCATTAACAACAGTAGCATTAAAGATGCTCATTTGCTTATTCCTTCATGTCACTTTCCATTCCTTTAACAAAACTTCAAAAAGAGTAAAACATAAAATATTAACACATCCCTTCAAAATTCTCCCCAATTAATCATTAAATGCAACCAGTAAGCTTTAATCATTGCACAATTAAACACAGCTAGCAAACATTATTCATTCCACAATGCATTTAATGATACTACCTATTATGGCATATTCAAAAGAAAAGGTCATTACAACCACATTGCTCTCCAAAGTAACAGGATATATAATGCTGTTACTTGTAACAAAGTACTTCCAAACTCTGAATAAATTGCAGCTTCCAGACTATGCACAAATACAGTATATCAAATCCCCTTTGCACATTGCCCTTGCCTAATCCTTGGTTATTCCAATCACCAGTCTTGAAAAGTGGCATGTTCCTCATAATAATCACTTTTATGGTTGGACACCCAGATGTAAAACCATACTCAGCTCAGCCTTGAAGCTCTCTGAATGGCTTTTTTGAAACAAGCCACTCCACCATAAAATAAATCCATGGCAGAGGGTGGGTCTACACTGGCCAGTATATTCCAAGCTAGGTCATCATCCCACTGTTCCAGCTAGTGCCGCCATATTTTGTGCAAGTTGCCCCCTTTGAGGTTGAAAATAAGGTGCCCAGCATCAATCATATGGCTAGGTACCTCATTGTAACCTCAAAGAGAGCAGCCCATGTGAGCAGTGGCATCACCAGGATGCTGTGTAAACAGCTGCCCAGCATTGCTCCAAAGTGCTCTGTATTTTCCTTGAAAATCCAGAGCAAAGGATAGGGTTTTTTAAAGCCAAATTAAGGCAGGGGTAACCAAATTTGGTGCAGGCCCTCCCATGTGAAGACAGAATGCACCCGAATCAGGGCTTTGACCCTATGTCATCTGGATAGGGCAATACAAGGGCAGGGAAAACTGGTTTTAATAGTCCATGTAGCCCAGAGTTACAACATTTTCACTATCCAAGTATTTCAAGATTTCTGCAGAATTACTCCATCAGTCATTCCCATGACATCATTGTCCACTATAGGGTAGACTTTGCCATGAAGAGAATGTGGACAAGCAAACTTTCGTAACATCACTGCAGACTACTTTTCACCAAGTCCCCTGATGCACTGTAGAAAGGTCATCATTAGTGGTGGTCTAGAGCAGGGCTTCTCAGGCTATCTGATCTGAGGGACTGGCAATTAATGTGTGTCAATGTGTCAGAGACTGGCACTATATTTGTATCTAGTGGGTACAATTGTTCCATTTGTTCCTGAAAAGATACCAGGGACTGGCAGTCAATGGCTCGGGGTTTGGAACTGGTCCAGGGTGCGCCACTTTGAATAGTATTGGATTGAGCTAGGTAGATTTTCTTGGGAAGTCCTTGGATCTTGAAAAGTTGCCAGTGCTTTGCTGGAGTTCTGATAATTCCTAATAAATGCCAACCAGCTTTATGGGAAATGACTTTTTGAGGAAAAAGGTAGAGATATTTCCAAGTGAATATCCTGGTTCATTAGGATATTTTGTATCTGTGGATACTGGAAGTAACATCTCTTTATTCCCTCCCTCCACCAGGAATGACAATATTACAAATGGATTATAGAGATGAGACAGAAGAAGATCTAGAAAGTCTATGGGCCACCATCTTCGTTTTCTTTGTTCTCTTCCTCCTCAGTGTGTGCTATAGTGCTACAGTGACACTGTTCAAGGTGAGTGGGAAAGGAGGCAACGCTGTTGTTGTTGTTGTTGTTGCATGCCTTCAAAGGCATGTCTGACTTATGAAAGCCCTAAGGCAAACCTATCGTGGGGTTTTCTTCGCAAGATTTCATCAGAGGTGGGTTGTTGTTGCTTTCCTCTGGGGCTGAGGAAGTGTGACTTGCCCAAGGTTGCCCAAAATGGGTTTCCATGGCTGATCAGGGATCTGAACCGTGGTCTACAGAGGCAAATACTCAAACCACTCCATTGCAGTGGCTCTCACTGTGACACTATTCAAGGTGTGTGAGACAGGAGAGTACTTCCGTCCTAACATTTAGGAGAAAGCAAAAATTGGTCAGGAGCAGAACAGTGAGAAAAGCTAAAGAAATAACTGATCAGTTGTTTGTAATATTTATTATTTAATATTTGCTACGGTAAAAGTTTCAGCAAGATGTTCCATTTAAAATCAGATCAATGGGATGAAATGGGAGTATTCAACACTTGGTTAGCTGGTTGGTAGTTTGGTCAGACACAGAGTGAGATTTGAAGAAAGAAGGATAAGGAATGTGATACATAGATTTACACACTTAGGCCCAAAAAGATAAGGCAGTGTTGTCCTGCTCTCGGTTCTGTTTCATGGCTATCCTGCTCTTTGTTTTCTCTCCAACAGGTCAAATTGCTTTTTTCTGCAGTGATGCACCTGAAAGAACAACCTGCAAGACCAGAATATAGGAATGTAATCCCTCTTACAGCGTAGCAGACTTTTTCCTAAGAACCTCATTCTTTATTTTCAGAGGAAGTCACTACTCAGAGCTACATGGTCTGCTCTGGTATGGATATCCCAGGCCTTTCCCTCAGTAAGGGGTCATCTGTTCCTTATGCCTCCCTCTTCCAGTGCACTCTGGTCTATTTTATGATAAGTGATGAGGTGCTCACAGCCCCAGAATCCATCAGCCCAAACATGCCACAGCCTGACTAGGGCTCATCAGTTGTTGACATCAGCTGAAAAACTGCCTTCAAGAAAAACAGTTCCTTCAAAAAGGTTCTTAACTGAACTAGTTTCCACCAAGTTTCAGAAGCACCCACTTTTCTCATTGAACCTGTGGTTCTATTAGGAATGGATGGTGCACACACACATACCAGTAGATCTGGAGAAATCAACCAAGTGTACTACCTCTGACCTTATTTCCAGCACACTTTCCCTCTTCTCTGAGCTTCTGGCCTCCCGTGCATCTCCTTTTCCAATTCACCATGCATTTGCTATGCAAGCTCCTACCCAAACCCGACCCCTTATTCTCCAAGATCTGTACCAGAAGCCTTGTTCTAATAACTCAGAGAAAAATCCTGTGGCAGATACAAAAGGGGCCTTTCCAGTGCTGCCACCCTAGTTGTACAATTCCCTTGGACTCCTGTTTCACTGGCTTGGGGCACAAAGTGAAGAAGACAATATTATCCTCCTGAACCTGCAAAGATGAATTATTTTAATGCTGTTGTTGTTGTTGTTGTTGTTGTTGTTGTCGTTGTTGTTGTTGTTGTCATTCTGCTTTTACTTCTGTTCTTACCTCCCTTGGTTTGTGTTTTTTAATATTTTATCCTTTAAACTTAATGCTCATGTTGCAGATTTAAATATTTGTTATGGTTAATCACTTTAGAAACATGTGATGCAGGGCAAGGTGCAAATATTTTTTTAAAAACAGATAAATGAATTGATTGTACCTACCGATCTGACTTCTCTCCACTCCACCATTCCTGCCACTATCAAGTTTCCATTGTATGCAGCATTGGGAAACTACCCTAGAGTCATAGAGTTGGAAGGGGCACTGATGGCCATGCAGTCCAACCCAATGCCAGTGCAAGAATCCACCACTAAAGCAACCCAAGAGGCCATCTTCCAGCATCTGCTTGAAAACATCTAGTCCCCCTGTCTATATTGGAACATAATGACCAACATCTGACTCAAGTCTTCCCCCAACTACTTCCTTCTCCTTCTCCTTCTGCTTCTCTTCTTCTTCATTCTCCTCCTCCTCCTCCTCCTCCTCACGACTGCCTTATTAATAGTTCCATATTTTGTGCTCATTACTGGTTTTAGTGGACAATAATAAACACATACACAAATGAAAACCAAGTCTCCCTTTTTTTGAGATTGAGAAATAGTTGATTCTGCACTCAGGCACTGCTTATGAACATCCCATACACCACGGTTATCATATCTTGGTCCTCCAGGTGTTTTGGACTTCAGCTCTCAGAATTCCTAGACAGCATATCTGTTAGTCCAGTGGTTCCCAACCTTCCTAATGCCGCAACCCTTTAATACAGTTCCTCATGTTGTGGTGACCCAAACCCATGAAATTATTTTCGTTGCTACTTCATAAATGTAATTAAATAGGTGTTTTCCAATGGCCTTAGGTGACCCCCATGAAAGGGTCATTTAACCCCCAAGGGGGTCCCGACCCACAGGTTGGGAACCACTGAGTTAGTCAATTCTAGGAGCTGAAGTCTCAAATATCTAGAGGAGCAAATTTTGAGAGCTATCATCATAGGCAACAGGTTGGTCACTGTATGAAAAGAATGCAAGTGTAGGATGGTCTTCAGTCTGATCCATCATGGTTTCTCTTAGGTTCTTTAGTTGAGTCATTTACGGGTGGGTAAATAATTATTGGCCCAAAACCTGCACCCAACATGTAACCACTACATGAGTATGATATGACATTGAAACACATCTTAAAATCCTGCCAGCTGACCCAAGGGACAGTGTTATGTGATTCTGGAGAGTAGGGTGCTGAAAGATGACAAGTCCAGCCATTACTCAGTGTCATCACTAGATTTGTTGTCATCCCAGTGTGGTAACCCATGCTGTTACTGGCAGGCTGCCTGGCACACAACCCAGCCATGCACACCCTCTGCCAGCCAAGCTGCCTCTGCTATAATGGGGATGAGCTGCTTCTTCTACCCAGTAGCCTTTTCTCACTGGTCACCAGACCCACCAGACACAGAAAGAATTGCCAGGAGGGAGATGACCTGGGAATGTCGGAATGGACACCCCACCAAGTGTTCATCCCCTCTGATGTGTTGCCATGTGCAGTCCATAATCCTTGCACCACCACCCCTACTTACATTCCTGTCACCACCATTATCATTTTCATAAATTTCATAAATTATATTATTGTAAGGAGTAAACATAATGCTTTCAGCAGCCAAGGAGATAGTTGAACCTATGATAATTGTGTGCCTTCAAGTTAGTTCAGACTTATGCTTACCCTAAAGCTCCATAAGTTACCATAAGGCTCCATATCATGGGGGTTTCTTGGCAGAATTGGTTCAGAGCATGTTTGAATCTATATCTTCAGCATAATGGGGTTGTAGAATAAAGTGTGTGCTTTCATCTTCTTGGGGGGTGGTGGTGGAATAGATAGTATATCTGTCTGCTCTTCCATATGAGTAAATTCCCCACAACTAACACATGAGTGGAGCAGTTTTTGACTTACCACTGAGTATTCAGCAATGTGGTACATTTAAAAAAATATATCACTGAAGTGCAGTCTAATTCAGTCCATTGGATCCACCTCACCTTCCTCAAAAGTCATTCTTCTGGATATTTAGAATGGGCCCAAGATAAGCTTATGGGAATGGGATAAGCTTAAAAAACAGGGAAGTCGTGGAAATAGAGTGCAATGTGATTTTAGATGTATGGAGAAGGAGGAGGACCAAGCATAGCCCACAGAGGAAAATGAGATGCCCCTTCTCATACCTTGGAAATGTTGATCACACACACAAGAAGCCAGCAGCTGCTCTCAGGAACTATCTTGCTGCATGTTTTTTTCAGTTACTATTCTTTGCACATCTCAGTTTCTAGCTCCACCGACCCAAGTCTATAAATATCTCAAAGTGAGAAACTCTGAGGGTGTGAGCAAAAACCAGAGACTAGGTGGAGACCAGGTGGGCAGGGTGTGTGATCAACATTTCCAAGGTATGAGAAGGGGCATTTGCATGACAAGGGCATCCATGCAGCGCAAAGCAAGTGGCGCACAAAGCAGCAAAGCCTTCTGGGTACAGCACTCAAAAAGGTCCCACTGGCTTGGATGACAAAGCACCCCCTTCATAGATATACTGCATTCCTCCAAATTCCCTTTAGAGTGACATTTGCAAACTCTGAATATATGGGAGAAGCTTTTGCTCTGTCAAATATTCATTTGTGACTTTTTTTTTAATCTTCTGTCTCCAACATAACAATAATTGTTCACCCTCCTACCGACCTGACCACACCTGTTCTTCACTGACTCCACAGAAACCTGGAAGCAATCCCAAGGACTACCTAGTCCATTGGTTTCCAAACATTGGTCTTACAGATATTTTGAAATTCAGCTCCCAGGATTCCTGACTGTTGGCCAAATTGGTTAGGGATTTTGGGAGCTGAAGTCCAAAACAACTAGAGGACTAAAGTTTGGGAATCACTATCTAGTCCAACCTTCTGCCAGAGCAGAAATCCACCACTAAAGCTCTCCTACAAGGAACCATCTAACCTCTGTTTTAAAACATCAGCTGGTACAGTATTCTACACTGACTACTGAGTAAAGCACATGAACCAATAATTAAGTAACCACTTCTGGTTCAACACCCCCCCCCCCAAAGATCACCATTTTGTTGTTGTTGTGTGTCTTCAAGATTTCTGACTTATGGCAATTCTAAGGTGAACCTTTCAAAGGGTTTTCTTGACAAGATTTGTTCAGAGGAGGTTTGCCATTGCCATCCTCTGAGGCTGAGAGAGTGTGGCTTGCCCAGGGTCACCCAGTGTGTTTCATGGTTCAGTAGGGATTCAAACTCTGGTCTCCAGAGTCATAGTCCAACACTCAGACCACTACACCAGACTCTGTTCCCATAAACCCTGGCCACTATGTTGGCTATGGCTAGGGTTACTGAGATCTGATGTCCCAAATAACCAGAGCATGAGAAACACCTCTGTTTCAGCTTATTCTGTTCTGTAGAGTTTAATAGAATGCATGAAGTGACATGCCATTTGGGGGCTGTGCATTGTTTTCTTCCTCACATTGCATTATTGCTTGTTGTGGTACCAGCAAGATAATACCCACACAGCACAGTCACATGGCATTACACTACATCCACAAGCAGACAACTCAAGAAAGGGAGAGAGATAGGCCTGAAGTAGCAGCAGTTCCATCTCTTTCTTGACCCTGGCTGTGGCCACACTGCAGAAATAAAGCGGTTTGACATTGCTTGAACTACCATGGCTCAATGCTATGGAATCTTGGGATTTGTAGTTTAGTGGGGCACCAAAGCTGTCTGATGAGGAAGGCTAAATCTCTCACCAAACTACAAATCCCAGAATTCCATAGCATTGAGTGATGGCAGTTAAACCAGTGTCAAGCTGCATTACTTCTGCATTATGACAGCAGCCCCTGTAGTTTTGTGAGGCACCAGCACTCTTTGACTGAGAAGGCGAAAGACCTTGTAAAACCCCAAAACCCCAAATCCCAAGATTCCATAAGATGAAGCTAAAGCACTTAAAGGGGTGTCAAACTGCAGTTGCAGTATTTCATGGTTTGCCAGCAAAATCATTCAGAATAAATGATTCTCTATCTCAATTGTTGAGAGGTTTTAGGTACCAACTGAAATCCTGTGGCCACAGTGTACAGCTAAATACAAACACTGCATAGTAGTTCTCCTTTGCACAAACGAGTACCAAATGGCCGCACCAACACAAAATCTTCTTCCGCAGTAGATATTTGCTAGCTCCTGCAGCATGGTGTAAGGAGTAGTGGCTACACAACAGTGAAGTGAAGCCTATAAAAAGTTGAGACATAGGAGTTTATCATACGGAGGCCCTTCCGTGTGGTAAACGTCATGCAAACGACAACAACCAAACGTCATGCAAAAGCGCATGGGTGTTGATTCCTCATGGCGCTACAAAAGTGAATCGCGGCTTCCCGCTCCAGCTTATGTGAGGGGGGAGCGTCCCTGGAGGCGCTTTTTTTAATTATGGGATAAATTGGTTAATAAAAAAGTGCTCCAGGAAGGCTCCCCCAGTTAAGAGTGCCTGACGGGAACGGGCGGAGCCGCAAATTCCAACGCCGTAACGCCATGGGGCTTGCGTGACATTTGGGCGGGGGCCCTTGCATGACGTTCCACACTTAAGGGCCTCCATTGTAAGAGAACTACGTCCATATGTCCTCTTACTGTTGAATAGGCTTCACTTCATTGGCATGTAGATGTTTATACAGTGTGCCCTTGCCTTACATGAGGGATCGGTTCCACTAAGGCAAATAGTGCATATGTTTGAGCCCCATTGAAAAGAATAGGGCGTTTGGCATGTCATTCGGGTGCGGCACCATTGTTTACTTCTGTTGTACAGCTTTCCCAGTGTAAGCTAAAAGCCAGCATAAGAGGTTGCCCAGTAATGATGCACACACTGATTTAGACATTCATACTTCTGAAGGAAATTCAAAATTATTTTAAGACAAGAAATACTGAATATTAACGAGCAGATCCGTTATTACATATGCTTTTTTTAATCACCTATTAAGATCACAGTGGTGCCTCGGGTTACGAAATTAATTCGTTCCGCGGCCGCTTTCGTAACCCGAAAAAGCTTCGTAAGCCGAATTCCCATAGGCTCTAATGGGGAAAAGCCGCGGCGTTGCCGCTCGAAAACACGCAAAGTTTTTTCGTAACCCGAAAAAACTTCGTAAACCCGAAACAATAATTCCCTATGGGATTTTTTCGTATCCCGAAAATTCGTAACCTGGGTATTTCGTATCCCGAGGTACCACTGTAACAGGATTAATAAGTGCTGTTACTTGAAACAAAAAATGAATTGCATTAGGATAATACTAACTTTAAGTTTTGTAGGCAAATATGAGCTAAAATGCTCTTTCAGAAGGCAACCCATATAGAGCATTTATGTTTCTGTTATGCTTATTCCATCCTCAGGTCAGAGCTAACTTCCTCAACAATTTTAGCTGATGTAGAAATATTCGGTGATCACATATGAATCAGAATATTACTGTCCTAAATAGATACGTACCCTTAAATTTTTGGATTCAATGAGTCAATTTAAGTAGACAATCCACTTGATTTATGAGGTTCTTGCATGTTACTAAAAGGTTATATGGCCCCAGCAGCACACAGACACGGTTCATCATATTTGACCACAAAAAATATCTGAATCTCTGACCACACAGGAAAAAGACCAGGGGATTCATTGTCTTTGTGGCTTGTATGTGACATTGTTCCTGAATGTCAAGCCATGTGTAAGTTGATGACAAGAATATAGCATATGGTGGATACATCATCAACATAGGCTCTTGGTCACCAATTGGTTATAGAATCAAATGAGGTGGCCCACCCAAAACAGTTCCTACCTATATTTATGCCTCATTAGTGGGAAAGAGTCTCCTACATTTCTGCAAACGATGGGCCCATACCACTCGGCCAAAATAAAGCTTGCTTCAGGTTTAATGAGGGAAGGTATGCTGTTACCATGACACACGCATCGTAAGAGGCCAGAAGCTGCGCCAATTGCTATGCGGCAGTCCTTAGGACTGGAGTGTGGCTTTGGCATAGCTTCCGACCTCCTAGGATAATGCATCATGTTAAACAGCAGACCTCCAAAGTTACCCCGAAGCAGGCTTTATTTGCCTGTCGTAGGGGGCCCATGGCATTTTTTTCTCTAGTGCACCATGAAAAATAGTCCTGTATGCAGGATCCATGTAATAGACACACTAGTACAAGCTCCCCTTTTTCTAACCACAAGTTCTGTATTCTGCAACCAAAGATCATCCCGGACTTCCTCCAAGTGTTGGTGTATCTTCCAGGATGGTGGCAGAGATTTGTTTGATAGAGCAGAGGTTTGGACCTACTGGACAGGGTAAAACAATTTTTCAGGCTGACATTCACATATACACACCCAGGAGATCATATACAGTATGTGCTTTCCAGAACAATTTGGAGTGATGTTTTGCGTCAGTTTTTGCTAAAGACAGATGGCTACAAGGGTAGGGATTATGAAAGGATGGGAGACCAAAGCAATTCATTGGCGGAAGTTTGGGGGTTTTGTATGTGGTTTTCCTTAGTTTGAAAAAAAAATCCAGCTTGCCCCTGCAATTGGGCACATCCCTCTGGCACAGCCCCGGGTCTTGAGAGGTAGGTCTGCCAAACAGCTTCATCTGCCTCGCTGTCTGTGTCATAATTCCAGACGGGGGGCCTGGAAACATAGTAATGACTGAAACCTGAACCAGTTCGTATCAGAGAGATACAATCTGGAAAATCTCATAAGGTTTTTGTATAGGATTGCATCACTTTGACAACGCGGGAACAGCACCATGGCCTTTCAATTTAAAATCTTTGCTCACAAAAGAATGCCAATGGAAAGAAACCATACAGGCACATCATTACCTCAAGGCTAGAAATCCTTAAGAACACGTGAAGCAACTGTCCGGTTGGGATTCAAATGGTCCATAAAAAGATTTTTTAAATTGCTTCCTCCCCTGAATGCAAAGCTCCTGGCTGTACCCTCATATATCACACAAAAACACGCAACCGCCCTGTCAAACACGGCCCCCTGGCATCACACAATAAATGGGCATCTTCAAGGACACTATATCACACAGAAAGATTTTTAGGCAGAACAATAGAGTTCAAGTTGAAAGGGGGCCAAAGTGAAGATAAGCTGAAGCGCAGTGAGGCATATATATAATATATATAGATATATATATAGATATATATATAGAATCAGCATTGAAAGGATCACCTCATTATCAAAAGAGCAACACACGGAAAAGGAAATGGGGTTCCCAAAGCCCTCTTAAAAAAGCATTTGCCATTTTCTAAACATCATGAGATAGTATAGAAAAACTACATATAGAAATCAATGTATAATAATATGCTCCTTAAATGAATAGTGAGTTAATATTTACCATGAAGCAGCATCTTTTAGGGCATTAGGACCTTGATGGTGGAACTTTACAATGTCCCTCATCTGCTACAACTATGAAAACAAGAGAAAAATAAGTATAACCATTTTCAATACCCAACATGTTCAGCTGAAGATTATCCCACTGATGTCATAGAACCTGCGGCATCACAATCTTACCTTGCGTGCAACCTTGCGTTCCGACCTAAATAAGCCCACTCGCTTCACTTAACCATTCCCTTCTTAGGGTCGTAATGGGCATTGACAGGCTGTGGGTCCAGAGCAGAGTTGTTGTTGCTCACTCTGTTTTTTTTGTCAGGTCTGTGTCCATTTGGGTATCCGGGCCGACAGTGATTTGTAGCCAAACAAATACCCAAGAGAAAGCTCGACCATTGTCCATCGAGAAATGATCATGGAAAAGCATCTTGAAGAAGACATAAACTGAAATGTTGGACAGTGCAATAATGAAGTTAAACATCATCCGTTGGGAACCAATAAGTGTAATGGATAGATTGCAATAGCGCCCCAATCCTCTTCGCCGAGGAAGGCGCACACTCCACAAGGTATCCTTTTTTCCTCAAATAAAGTCCCACAACATCGGTTAAGCCTAAGACCTCTCAGAACTAGTC
Source organism: Sceloporus undulatus (assembly GCF_019175285.1). Lineage (NCBI taxonomy): Eukaryota > Metazoa > Chordata > Lepidosauria > Squamata > Phrynosomatidae > Sceloporus > Sceloporus undulatus. The sequence continues at coordinate 114,258,864 of NC_056527.1, forward strand.
AACGAATACATTTATGCAAATTTAAGGCAATGGCATACGGCAGTCCCCAAATTTGTTCGAGATTGTTGCATCCAGAGGTAGGAGTCATGTTTTAGTCAGACAATGCAAGTGGGAATCCTATGTATGACGATTTCTTCTAGTGTAGCCAATTAGGGTCAAAAATTTACCAACATCTGGTTTCAACCCATTATTTGAAGAAGATTCATTCACATCGTCAGGCTTGCTACTAAATACAGACATGTTGAGGACTTGGGTGATCATGAGGTTAATGGGTCAGGACACAGCTGACAGTGTTACAGGGAAAGTAGATTTCGTATCCACACTCATATCAACTGGGTATTGACAATAAAAGATGGAGATCACAGAGAGAAAGAGACAGAGAGGGATGCTGCCCAAGTCTAGATGACAAATAAAACATTTAGCAACTAAAAGCCTAGAGCTCTGTTAAATAATTTAAATCTGACTGTTAAAAAAACCAGCTCGTTGTTCATTCTCACGTTAAAATGTATTTCAGACTACGCATCTAAGATGGAGGAAGCTACATATGAAAAGTTAGTGGGGCTCAAACAGGCAATAGAAGGTAGTAAAAAGTACATTTCCCTGATTGCTGTCCATCCAAATGTAAGCGGACTGGATGGTCCCTCTCCTTTTCCACAAAGGCAAAAAAGCTTTTAGATCCAATAGAATCTTCTTTTCTTTTTTTCTTTTTTAGAACCATCAGAGTGCAGATCCACACTGGGTTAACCATTGTGGAAATGGTAGACTGGAAAAATGATGTGCTTTTTGCTACATCCACAATATTACGCTTTCTGTTTCTTTCAGCAGAAGTCCACACATCTTTACCTCTGTCTAGGCAGTTATCTTTGCATCTCTGCCTTGTTGTTATTTGCCAGCAAGCCACCTCAACCTATGAGGATCATATGAATGAGAGACCCCAAGAGCCCAGTACATCAGCTGCCATGGCTGCAGGTCTTTCCCAACTTAAAGATAGCGTTCTTAGTTGAATCAATTTACCTATAAGGTGACCTTCTTCTTCTTTTTAAACAGACTTTCCACTTTACCAAGCATTATTGACTTCCCAGTGAGTCAAGTTGCATACCCTTCAATAAATAACTTCCTATGGTACTCAAAACATCAAATGGTTCCCTCTCTGAATTTGAATGTTTCATCTCAAATAGCTCACGTCTCCTTAGTTATTTTAAATTTAAGTGAGGCCTGGCGTCAACTAGAAGAAAACAAAACAGGAATAAAACCACACATCTTCCCCCTTCCCCTCTTCCCTCGGGGCATCCAAAACTCATCTTGGACAGGAAGCCAGTTCTATCGGTTGAAGCATATAGTTTAAGCAGGAAGCCAGCAAAAGTTCCTGAGGCTAAATCAACTGAGATGAAATGAAGAAAATAAGAATGAAAATAAGTGTTGGGGGAGGGGGTGACAAGAAATTAAAACCAAACTAAAAAACCAGTCGGTGCTATCTTCAATAATTACTAATGTTTGTGGGACACTGGGTTGAAAATTGAAGCAGGAACAATTCAGCCTGAATTTTTTTATAAAGTATTATTATTATTAATTAATTAAAAATAAAATAAATTAACCCAATCACATTTTCCAGATGGAAAAGTCAGGTTTTTTTTCTTTTTCTCTCCGCCCGTTTTCATAATCATAAATGCATCATAATGTGAGAAGTAGGTCCAATCAGAGCAAAGACAGAAGGCGAGAAAGAGTCAACTATTTCTTTTTTCCAGCCTGATCTCAATTTTTTTTTCATAGTTCCCATTCACACTACAAAATTGTAGACACTTTGATAAGGCATCATCCAATGGAAAATGGTGGTTTTTGTAGTTTGATCTGGTATCTAAGAATTCTGGGACGGAGAGTTCTAGAGTCCCAGATAAACGATAGGTCCCCAGGGTTTCCATAGGATGCAACCATACAGTTAAAGACCATCAAAGAACGTAATTGGTGTAATGTGAAAGAGACTTAGCCCCTGGCAGCACCAAATGCACCATGCAATTCGCATCATTTATTAGCTCTCATCAACCCATCACAGAGTTATTTCAGAAACGCAACCCCAATGCTC
>NC_056527.1:114260968-114266673 GCF_019175285.1 Sceloporus undulatus
ATGCTCAACAGGAGGGATCCAGCCTAACAACCCACCTTTCCAAGTCCAGATAATTCTCAGCTTTTTATGTATGCTGTCTTTGACACGTTTTCAATATTACTGTCAGTGTCATAAGGGCTGGAAATCTGCCTTTTCTAAAGAAGCTAAGAACTGGGATGAGCTGAATGCTGAATCCACTGCAAACATGCCATCTTACATAACATCATGGATGACAAAATAGCATTTTACAAACCAAAATAAAAATTCTGTGTGAAAGATAAAGATTTGGCTGTACTTTCAATGCATATCAATCCATGATCGAAACTATCATTTTGGGACAGAAGGATTACATGATGCAAAAGGTTTTAGCACTAGTAGATTTCATTGTGGGAAGATATAGCGGCCACAGTGTTATAGCACAGTACAAAAACTGCTTACTGAGATATCCACTGGCAAAGGAGGCCTTCTTTTTTTGAAACAGACAAGTCTTCCTTTTCAGAATAGTGTGCCAAATCCAGGCTTTTGGTTGCCATCCTCCCCAAGCTCACTGAAATGCATCATACAATATCAAAAGAGCATGCGGAGGCTGGCAAGGGAGAAGAGTATGTGTAACTACATCTTGTGCAACCTAGAGAAAGAAAATGGATGCATTTACCAGTGAATCAGATCAAAGATCCATCTCGTGAATGAATGAATGAATGAATGAATGAATGAATGAATGAATTATTTATTTATTGAATTTATATCCCACTTTTCTTCTAAATGGGATTCAATGCATATAACTCAGCATTTCAATAGCAGTCCTATATATGAGGCATTACAGTAGACCAACCACAGCAGAAACTAACCACAACAATAGTCCAGCCACAGCAATAAACCAACCACAACATGGATCTCCAAGACAAAACTATTCCTGACCAGGAAAGGCTACAATTGTTAGGCTACCCATCATGAATCCATGTCAGGCCCCTAGAAATAAAGCTGGATCTAGGAATGTTCTTGAGTCACACACTTGCTCTTTCAAGGAGAGTGCACCAAGCAATTGGAATATAGAGTTCCTGAACTCTGGAACCATCCACCTATGGTACCACCACCATGTAATTATTCATTTTCAGTGTAATGGTTTTCATCCAGCCCACTGAGTCATTGGTGTAGCAGCATCTCCAGAGACCTGCCTGTGTCAAATGGCAAAGGGAATATAACAGGGATGAAGGTATCATGCCTCATAAATGACACCTCCTCCAGCTCCCCAAGAGACCCTGAATAGATTCATATTAGAATGAAACATTTTGGAAGATATGATGGAATCATACACACAGGGTAAATGTCATGAAGTTAAGCAGAACCCCTTTCTCACGATACTGTCTTCTGAAACCAAATGTTAAGAGGGGGCATTTGTAAGACATTTGCTAATGCTGAAATGCTGTCTTTCAAAAGCTTGAATATTCACTCCTTTGACAAACGCCAAACTGTCACAGACACAACACACTGACTGCAAGAGCTGAACAGACAAGGGGAAGAAGAAGTGTGAAAATTGCCTTATTCCAGCTAATAGATGCAGCAACCATGTTTTTCTTTAGCACATCCTGGTAAGTCAAAGACATTGCATGCATGTACAGTATCTCCTCAGGACTAGTTTCATCCCAGGAGGTTCTGAAGAATCATAGAATCATAGAGTTGGAAGAGACCCCAAGGGCCACTCAGTCCAACCCCATTCTGTCATGCAGGAACTCACAATTAAAGCACTCCAACAGATGGCCACTCAGCCTCTGTTTAAAAACTTCCAAAGAAGGTGTCTCTTTCTTGAAGATCTGAATGCCTTTGGAAGACCAACATTATTTTTTCCCCATTTATTCAACAAAACAACTCCAAATCCCATTAAAATTGTGTTTTTCTTTCTTTACTTCTTTGACATTTGTTAGTTACGATGTTAGTTGCTGCCATATCTTACTATCCCCAATGGTCACAGATTTTCTCTTTAAATCTTTCTGGAATCAAGAGAAGACAACAACAAATAAACAACCAGTTAACAGTTTGTGAGAAGACTTGGCATTGTGTCCTTGAAAAAAAGCCCAAAAGGGCCAGTTGTGGAGTCTTTCTAAGATGCTGGTTAGTGATATTACATATTTCAGAAAAGGCTGCATCTCAGAATTTAGATACTTTACTATAGAACTACCATAAACATTGATAGGAACCTCACCAAAAACTCATTTCAACCCAGAGCTACTATGTGGACCACAGCTGAGGTAGGGCTCCCATATCATCATGTTACTAGATATGATACAGTAAACCCAGAAGGCCATATCTATTGCAAGGCTGGAGAAAAACAGAGGGGAAATAATAAAAGAATCTATTTCCCATTTATCTCCTATTTATGTTGAATTCTAAAACTGCTGCTAAGACACTTTTGCAATGTTCCAAGTGGGTTTATGCTGTACCAGCCATCACAGTCAACGCTTGCTAACATATAGTGATAAGTTGTAGTACAAATACGTCTGAAAAATCTTCAGAGACGAAAAAGTTATTGCAAGATGCAGCTGATGGACTGCGTTCAAACTGTACAAGGAAGATCATTATGAAATGAAGCGTAGCAAGTTGGCATATTCTACTCCAGCTGCTATCCGAGCTATCAATAGGAGCTGGGTGTTCCTATTGTATTTATAGTAAAGAATCATCACAAGGAGAAAGGAAAGAGTTTTTGTTAAGGCTTTACGCAGTGTGGATGGGGGGGTAGCAGCACAGTGATACATTCCCACACAAAAACCCTTTTAGAGACAACAGGATATCTCCAGATTCACTCTTTTAACTGCACATGCACCCAAATTTTAAAGCCTCGTCACTGAATGCATGCCCATCTTCTTGCAGAGCCAAACATTCCTGCATCCTCTTGCCAAGCACAGTCACAAGTACCTTCTGTAGCTTCACAGGGAGGATAAGCTTGTTTGCCTACACCATTTGATGATCTCTAAGGCAAGAAGAGCAATACCTGGGGTTGGAGGAATGCACTGAACATCCTGTAACGTGCTAAGGGCCACCCTAATCCCAATGTTTCCACTAAATGAACTGCACTGGCAATAAAGGCTGTATCTATACTGGAAAGAGAATGCAGTTTTGACACCACTTCAACTGCCATGGGTCAATGCTATGGAATCCGCCCCAATTGTTCTCAGAGGGGCGGGATACAAATAAATTTTATTATTATTATTATTATTATTATTATTATTATTATTATTATCCTGGGATTTGTAGTTTAGTGAGATATTTAGCCTTTTCTGTCAGAGAGCTCTGGTGCCACAACAAATTACAAATCCCAGGATTCCATAGCATGGAGCCATGGCAGTTGAAGCAGTGTCAAACTGCATTTATTTCTGCAGTGCAGATGCAGCCAAAGTGAGCAGTTCACCTCATGTAAACAAGGCACTTCCTAAAAGCATCTAGGAAAGGAACCCAACTGAAAAACAAGCTGCCCACATTCCATAAGCCTTGTTTTTATGCAAACACCACTGCTGCCTTCTGATTTTAACATTTCCACTGAATTTGTAGCTACAAATACAATTTTTTAAAACAAGTAAATAAATTGCACAAGTTACAGTCACCTTGTTTTGCTGGTGGATTGTGCTTAGTGGAAGCATTGACAAACATGTTCCTGAATATCCATGCTCAGAAGTAAAGTGGTTAGCACACACACACACACACACACACACATTTTGGCACTCCTGCCATTGCCAGTTTTCCTGCCATGGTACTATATTTCAAGATTGTGGCAAAGGAACACCATGCTGGTGAAAGGAATTAAAGACATATAGAAAAAATTGGGTCTGCTTCTTAAATGCTAAGAGTTGTTTCCATCCCTCTGAATATCTAAGCTTGGTTTTAATTCCTGGTTTGATTGGATAACTACCTTCTTCCAATTTAACTTCATTGAGAACTGGAGTTAATGAGACTGACTTAAGGCCAGCCTATCATAACTGGTTAACCCTCTCAGGGTTGTCCCTCTTAAGGATCTTCTGTTTCCATTCTGGAAAGAAGCATTTAGATTCTTCCCAGCATCTGCTTTAACCACAGATTGAAAAAGATAACAAAATAGACTTCAAACAGTAACCCTATATGCCATTTCCTTCAAGTACGCCCTATTAAACTCAAGAAGACTTTTGAGCAGACATGCAATAGCGTTATTCTAATCAATATATAATTTTGTGGAGCAAATTCTCTTGGTTAAAGATGCACAAGCCATTTGGCTATCCATATCCCTTTACTGGGCTGCTGCCTTAAAGGCTGTACACCATTACACTAACCAAATTTGGCTCATTAAAATATAAATATTTGGCATGTTTTGGAATTTTAATAGTCAATAAATAATGGGGAAATGGATCAGAAGACCATTCTCATCCATCACCCACTCATGATAACTCTACATTTGCGCTAAGATCATACAGGAATTCTAACATAGGAAACAAAGTATTTGTAGAGAACAAAGTAGGAGGGATACAGCTGTGCTACTACAGCTATGCTTTCGATTACTGGGGTAAAGGGACACCAGTCACTGTTACATCAGGTAAACATTTCTTTATTTCCTTTTCCTCATAGCAGATTCATTGGTTCCTGCAGATTAATTGTTTGCCAAAAAATATGATTCTGTGCATATTCCTAGACAGATGAGGATCTTCTAGGGACTCTTCACCCCCATCTATGTTTGTGCCGATCTTGTGTTTAGCACTATTAATATTACTACACTTATCCACACGTAATATGATTTAGATGCCGTTACACCCTGGAACATTCATTTCAGCTATTCAGGGAAAGATCAGATACTGTAGGAAAAATTGCAGCCTTGTGCTCAAGTTTCATAGCATGATGGCTGGATCCAGGCAGAGGACTGAGCATAACGCAACCAAAGACTTGGCCCTGGTAGCCATAGATATATTTGTGCAAGCCATTAAAGGAAGAGATTTACTGTGTAGCTGGGGTGTTTTTGATTACTGGGGACAAGGCACCCTGGTTACTGTCACAACAGGTAAATATCTTCATTTTTCATGAATTCCTTATTTCTAATATGTTAAGTATTTCAAAATGTTAAATTCTGAGGAGAACTCTTCCATGAGAATTTGAACAGAGAGGTCTGGGCAATAGAGTAATGTGTTGCAGCTTTGGGTTACTGGGGACAAGGCACCCAAGTGACCCTCTCATCAGGTAAATATCCAGCCTTTCTATCTGTTTCTATCAAGAATTCTAGAAATGTCGTTATGTCCTTTATGGTCCCCCGGGTTACGAAATACCCAGGTTACGAAATTTTCGGGATACGAAAAAATCCCATAGGGATTTATTGTTTCGGCTTACGAAGGTTTTTTCGGGTTACGAAAAAACCCCGGCGCTGTTTTAAATGGAGCCGCGGCACAGCCGCGGCTTTTTCCCCATTAGCGCCTATGGGCTATTCGGCTTACGAAGTATCCCGGGTTACGAAAGCGGCGGCGGAACGAATTAATTTCGTAACCCGGGGTACCAGTGTATTTGAATAGAGTAGTTTGGGAAATAGATGACTGTGATACAGCTGGAATGCTTTTGATTACTGGGGACCAGGCACACTGGTGACTGTCTCATCAGGTAAAACTCTACACTTCAATTTGTGGTTGTAGTTAATGCAGATTTACAGAATTTATTTTATATAACCTTGGAATTTTCGAGAAATATTTATATGGATTTTCAGTTAGGGAGACAGTCATTGTCAT
>NC_056527.1:114266773-114269451 GCF_019175285.1 Sceloporus undulatus
GAGAAATATTTATATGGATTTTCAGTTAGGGAGACAGTCATTGTCATTGTTGGTGGTGATTCCTTTAAAAGTGTGTTCCTCAAGCTACTAAATGATGACTAAAATGTTATATTCTTGTGTTTAAAAAAATCAGGTATTGGGTTATTTTTCTTGAGAGATCTTCTTGTTGAGTATCAGATCAATCTCTAATCTTTACTCCCACTAGAATAAATAGAAGTGCTCAAAGAGGAATATAAAGCCTAGGTTGACCAGGATGTATTTTTTAAACCTAAACTTCTTAGGATATAAAAGAGAACCACTTAGAGAGTAGAATTGTTCATTGTTATAGCTCTTAAGATCTGGATCTGGATCTGGGGCATTTTAGCATGAGTTTTCATGTTAATTTCATTAAAAAACAGCTTAGCAGAAACTTATGTACCTCCACCTTTGGTTCATAGTATGTGAAGCCTGTATGTGTGAGAGAGAGAGTTTTTCTGAACCTATCCATGACTTAACACTTAGCATCTTGTATTTAAAGTAGTTCATAAATAGACTGAGAGCAAAACACAATTCATCAGTTCACAAAAAATGTTGAAATAGAAAGAGACAATGAACATTTTAGAAGCTAATTAGGATCATCTCTGGTTAGTGCTTGGATGGGTAACCACCAGTGAATCCTATGTGCTGAAAGTTATATTTCAGAGGAAGCAAGTGGCAAAACCACCTCTGAGGACTCTTTGTCTAAGAAAACCCTCTGAAATGTATGGGGTTGCCATAAGTTGTCAGCGGACTTAAAGACACATACATACACACATTAGATAAATACCATACTGCTCTTATATATATATATGATTATTCCACCTGCTTACTAAAGTCAATTAATTCACTTCAGAAATTTTATAAAGTTTAGAGTAGAACTCTGAAGAAAAACTGCACTCTCAGATGACTTCAGTTAATAATGGAAGGCAGATGATAGATAGATAGATAGATAGATAGATAGATAGATAGATAGATAGATAGATAGATAGTTGAGCACACTCGCATGAGAAAGGGGATTTTGTACAGAAGAAATCTACAACCACACTAGTGTGCAACCGATTTGATCACTGGGGCAATGGGACCCTCGTGACTGTAACATCAGGTAAGATTTCTTAATCTAAGCTTATTAATTTTGTAACATTTTGTCTCATGATTCTGTGCCACATGTGAGCTTTTTGAGATGGTAGTCAGTAATCCAATGGTAGATTGGTTACGAAAAATGGACACTGTACACAGAATAAGGTTTTTGTGCCATATCCTTAGTCCAAAGTATCTCTGTGCAGCTGGTACTTTGACTACTGGGGAAAAGGAACCAAGGTGACTGTCACGTCAGGTAATAATTTTTATTCTGCAGATGTTGCAAACATTTGTCCTTAATCAAACTAGCAAATGTGATTTGTTCAGTATCGTCTACATTCTGAATAAGCAGGTCTGTTGTTATTCACTTGTTGCTGCCTGATGCTTAGAAAAATTGTTGGCTTAGGAGCTAAAACCAGTTTTCAAGATCTACAAGGATAATACTATATACAGAAATAGAAACTTTGGTCAGCAGCTACGATTCGCAATTTATTTACTCTAGAGTAGCTAATTCATGTTAATGAGTCTGTACCAGAGTAACTGGACAGGAGACTGCAGACCAAATTGGGTAAAGTCAGATAATTTATTTATGAGAATTGGAGTGCGACTGGATCCAGTAATTGCAAGAAGTCTAGTTTAAATGTATTTTTGGAATGTAGAAACATGAGCCTCAAGGCTCATCACTGTTACTCCTAAGTAAATTCTCCAAAAGCCATGCAGATATTTTTCATGATAATGGGAACTCATTTCATCTTGAAAATACCCCAAACTGCCTACAAAAACTGTGGGCCACATTTTGTGCATCTTCAACAATAGATTCAACCAGTGTGATTACTGGAGCTTCGACTATTGGGGAAAGGGCACCCACGTCCTTGTCAGTTCAGGTAAAATATAAATATAAATATATATATGTTCTTGATTATTTCTCTCTCTAAAAAGGTTGTTTCAAATTTTGATTCCTAACTATCAGATTTGGCCCAGTCTTCTGCTGATGTTTTCTTTTCGCATTTTTTTTTTTTTAATGTTTTTTTTAATTTTTATTGAAAACAAACATCGAACATAAACAAATACATTGACATTTACTAACATTAAACATTTAAACATATAGAAATTAACATTAAAACTATAAGACAAAGACAGGTCAGGTTTCCACATTGAAAGTCCACATATATCTTGAACATTGTAGCTTCTTTTTTTTTTTTTTATGTATCTGACACATTTTTTATATATATATATTTACTTACACTTTTTTTTCCTTTTTTCCTTTTACAGATCTACCCTTCCCTTCCCCCTCCCCTCTTCCCTCCCATTCCACCTACCCTTCTTCCTCCCCTCTCCCTGCCTAACCCATATCCTATTTCTTTATCTTCCCCCCCTTTACTTCCTTTTGTTTACATTACACTATTCCAGTACTGTTCTATTATATTCCACACATCTTCTTCAGCCTCTTCCTCATCTTCTTCTTTTCTTTTTATACTCCTGGACAGTCTATCCGCCTCTTTCATTTCCATCACCTTATTAAACCAGTCCTCTATAGTTGGTACTTGCTCTACTTTCCATCTTTGTGCATATAGCAACCTTGC
>NC_056527.1:114269551-114294369 GCF_019175285.1 Sceloporus undulatus
TATATTGTTATAAAATGTGAATTTCAACCATTTCCTCGGTAACAATGTATCTGAATACTTTGTGTCAAGGAGAGAAAATAAATATATCATGTCTACTTTGAACCCTTACATCGGAGAAAACATCTTGTAATAATTGTTCACTGTGTCTTTCTTTTATACCTTTTTGGAGAAGCCAGAAAGTATAGAAACGAAAAAGCCGAGATTCCCCCAAAAAGGATAGTAAATGGCATATCCGTATAGCTATCTTGTTTTCAGAATCATCTTGTTACACTTCCTCAGGTCTATATTTTGACTGTTAATTAAAAAAGAATACATAACATGAGATATAGTAAATTACAACAAAAAATGTATACCTTGGTCCCAATCACTTAATTAAAGCCTTATTGCATTAAGTTTTCTCTCTTAAATATTAATCAACGCCACATTTATGTCCCATTCCTTGTTTATGTGCAATAGAACTTTTTCCCATTGCTCCTTTCTTTTCTTCTTGTCCCTATTTTGCACCTCACAGGAAATCCTATCCATTTCTCTTAATTCAAGCACTTTAAGCATCCAACTCTCCCATGATGGAATCTCTTTAGATTTCCATAATTTGGCTATTATTATTCTGGCTGCAGTGATAAGGTATAGTACTAATCTCCAATATTTCGTCTCCATCGTCTTTAACGAAGTGGTTATATTCAATAGGTATAATTTGGGATCCATTGCAAATTTATATTGTAAAATGCTTTGTAAAGATTTATGTACCACTTTCCAAAATACTTTAATCATGCTACAACCCCACCACATGTGATACAATGTTCCTCTTTTTTCATTGCATCTCCAGCACAGACCTTCGCTATTTTTGAACATCCTCTTAAGTCTCCATGGAGTGATGTACCATCTATTAACTATCTTAAAGTGGTTCTCTTTAAGGCTTTGTGCCACTGTAAACTTATCTGTTCTCTCCCATGCTCTTTGCCATTCTTCATATTCTATTATCGTCCCCAAATCTTTTTACCATTTTATCATGTAGTCCTTAACCGTAATGTGTTCCGTTACTCTTTTTAAAATTAAATGATAAAATTTGCTGATTTTGTTTTTATCTGGTTGCCAAAAGATTTTATCTAGTTCGTTAAATTCGGTTTCAATCCCTATATTTTTTAAATCACTTTTAAATCTCTGGTTTAACTGAATATAGTTAAACCATGTCAGTTGAAATCCCTCCTCTTTAAGTTTGTCTAAACCCTTCGGGACAAAATCTCCCTGAGCATCTATTGTCGTAAAATGCCTATATGTTATCCATCTATCTTGCATATGCCACCTTCCAAAAAACGCCTCCTGTGGTGAGGTCCAAGCCGGTAAGTGAAAATAAAACATTTTAAAGACTTTGTTCCACACTCCTAGGAGTGACTTTTGAATAGGATGATTGGAGAAATCCCTATTTTGATTCAATTTCCCATAACAAATAAAAGCATGCCATCCAAATCTAAGTTGTTCTTTTTCTAGTTCCAGTGTCTCCTTATTGTCTAGTCTAACCCAGTTTTGGATCCATAATAGGGAACAAGCCCAATAATAAATTTTCAGATCTGGTACACCATATCTTCCTCTTGATTTTGTGTCTTTCAAAACCAACCAATTTACCCTGGGTTTTTGTCCTTTCCATAAAAAAATTTTTAACTCATTTTCCCATTCCTTAAATAATTTCTCGTTCAATGCAATAGGAAGATTCTGGAACAGAAACATTATTTTTGCCAGGATAGTCATTTTTATAGAAGCCATTCTGCCAAACAAAGACAAATTAAGTTTGTTCCACCTGCTTAAATTCTCTCTTATTTCTTTCCACATCTTCAAATAATTATTCTCGTACAATTGTAAGTTATCCTTTGCAAGCCAAATCCCCAAATATCTCATCTTCTTTGCCTCTTTGAATCCTGATTTTTTGGTGATGATCTCTATATCTTTAAGTAGTAAATTCTTTGTTAACATAACTGTCTTTTCTTTGTTAATATTCAATCCCGAATATGTTCCAAATACTTTTAGTTCTTTACAAATTATATCAATGCTTAATTGGGGATCCTCCACTAACAAAGCCACATCGTCCGCAAATACCTTCGTTTTAATTTCCTTCTTGCCTTTTTTACAGCCCTTAATTAAGTTATTTTGGTTAATTGCGATAATTAATATTTCTACAGCTAATAAAAAAAGTAGAGGGGAGAGGGGGCACCCCGCCTCACACCTCTTTCTATCTGGAATTCTGAGGATCTTTTTCCGTTTACCGTTACTCTAGCCGACTGCCTGGAATAAATTTGTTGCACCAAATTAGAGAAGTTCTTACCCAAATCTATAACTCTCATTATTTCAAACAAAAAATCCCATCTCAAATGATCGAAAGCCTTTTCCATGTCAAGAGCTATAAGAGCAAATTTTTTGTTATTATTTACATGATAAAACTCCAAGCTATTCAAAATTGGTCTAATGTTATCCCGTATCTGCCTTCCTGGCAGAAATCCATTCTGATCTGAGCCTATAAACTGAGATAGGGCTTTCTTGAGCCTCATTGCCAGAATAGAGGTGAAGATCTTATAATCTACATTAAGCAAGCTAATTGGACGATAGCTCGCTGTCGATCTGGGATCCTTCCCTTCCTTTGGAATCAATGTAATAATTGCTTTTTCCCATGATATGGGAATCCCTTCTTTTTCTATAGAACCAAAAAGTTTCTCAAGAGGCGCTAATAGTTCAGGTTGAAATTTTTTATAAAATAAAGATGAAAATCCATCTTCCCCAAGTGATTTCCCTTCCTTCAAATAGAAGACAAAATTAACCATATCTTGTTTAGTCATCCTTTTATTCAAAATTTCTCTTTGTTCTAAATTCAACTTATGGTTAATTTTGTCTTCTATATAATTTTTTAAAAGATCACTTCCCTCGCAACTCTGAGTTTTCCCCCTAAATAACTTCCTGTAATAGTTCCTAAATTCTCTAAGGATTTCTTCCTGAGTTGTTAAGATGTTTTTTCCTTTTTTAATTTCTGTAACAGACCTTATTTCTCTCTCTTTTTTTAATTTCTTAGCAAGCCATTTCCCCACTTTGTTCCCATTCTCAAAGATATTTTGTTTCGTTCTTTTTAAGTCTCTTGCTATTTCCGAATTAATTTTACTTTGATACTGATTTTGTAATATTTTTAATTCATTTGTTAATTTTTTATTTTCTGGATGTTCCTGTATTTTCTGTTCCTTTTCTTTAATGGCTGCTAACAATTTATTTCCCCCCTCCACTTTTTCCTTTTTAATTTCGACTGCTCTTTTTATCAATATCCCTCTAAATACAGCTTTCCCAGCATCCCAAATCGTTTTCATTTTCACCTCTGGTGAGTTATTTATATGAAAATAAGATTTAATTTCCTCTCTCATTTTTCCTATGAAAAGCTCATCCTCCAGGATTTCATTTTGCAGTCGCCACGTAAATTCCTTATTTACTTCTTCCTGTAATGTCATGTCTATTAGGTTGTGGTCTGAAAAAGTTTTACAATCTACTTCAACCTTTTTAGTTCTAAGAGCCAAGTTTCTAGAGATTAAAAATAAATCAATCCTTGACCAAGATTTATGTGCTCCTGAGTAATATGTATAACCCGCTTTCTCCCCATTTTTTAGGGGCCATAAATCAACTAGGTCATGCTCTTTGATTATGTCCCGACACGTATTTGGGAGAGAGCCCTGGTTGGTTTTTATTTTCTTTAGCGACTTTCTATCTTTCTTGGGGTTCAATACCCCATTGAAGTCTCCCACCAAAATGAGGTTATTGCTATCATAGACCATTAATTTGTCATTTAAATTTTGAAAAAAGTCTTTTTTGTTATCTAGGGGTCCGTAAATGTTAACCACTTTTAATATTGACCGCCCTGTATTTATTTCCATAATCTGAAATCTCGCTTCCTTATCCGTTTCTATCACCTTTGTTTGAAACCTCTTGTTAACATATGTCACCAATCCCCCCTTTTTTTTATTAAGTGTCGCAGCAAAACAGTTACCCAATCTAGGGTTTCTTAAATATTTTTGCTCCTTCGTTTGGATTTTCGTTTCTTGTAAAAAAAATTATATCATATTTCCTTTTTTCCAAAAAATGAAAGATTTGCTTCCTCTTCCTCTCCTTGTTTAAGCCACCCACGTTCCATGAAGCTATCTTAACCATATTGATATTATTGTATCAAATTAACTCTCCTATTGCTACAAGTATATTCTAGACCTAAACAATATTTACCTAACGCTTACTAGGAGCAACTGCAAAAAAAATAAATGTCAAACAACTCACAATGCTCTTAGTTTTGAACCCAAAATCCAGAAGACAATTAATTGTCCAACTTCGTTGAATTTCCTAATGCTCCCTCCGGATTTTCTTTTGATGGATTTAGATTGTCAAATGAGTGTTCCCTTTCGGGGTCACTATGTAAATCCTTTCCACTGATTTCTCCTTCTTCACCTGACACATCCTGATCTGAGTCGTATTCTTGCTGCTCTTGCAATAATAGGTTTTTTTTGAAATTCCTTTGCTTTTTCCAGCGAGTTTATTCTTATTCTTTTATTATTAAACCAACATGTTATACCCTCTGGGTTCGACCATCTGTAATTAATGTTCCTCTTCTGGAGTAGAGCAGTGAGAGGTCTATACTGCTGCCTCTGTTTGATAGTTTGTATTGAAAGGTCCTTGAATATACTGATTTGGGAACCTTGTATCACCAGATTTTCTTTATAATTTCTTTGGATACATTTCTCTTTTAATCTCGTAGAGGTGAAACAAAGAACAATGTCTCTGGGTAGGCCTTTTTCCCTAGCAATTTTAGAGCTCACTCTGAAGATTTTATCAATTTGAGACTCTAGCATTTCAAGTGAAACATCCAAAAATTTGGCCAACGGAGGTAGTAGCCGCTCCTCTAGGTTCTCGTTTTCGCTTTCCTCCAGACCCCTAATCTTAATGGCTTTGTCTCTGTGCCTTTTTTCTTGTATTTGCATTGAAACATCTTCATGAATTTGTTGCTTTTCTAACTTCATAAATTTCTTTTCTAGTTCCACTGTTTTCTTAACTGTGGATTTAACCTCCTTTTTAATCTCTGAAATATCTTTATTAATCGAATCAATTTTGTGGGATAAAGTCTCCATTTGTGTGATCATGTCTTCTCTTATCTCCTCTCGTAAGGCTTTCTGCTCCTCCCTTATTTCCAACTTGAAATTTTTTTTTTTGAATTCTTGCAATTCTTGTAATATAATTGTAGATATGTCCGGTTGCTTTCCCCCCCATTCCATGGAGTTACGTCTTGAATTTGAGTATCCTCCCCCGCTCATGGTTTCTTTTCTGTTCTTAGCTCCTCTTGTTTCCATTTACTACAATCCTTACAAAGGTCTTTCCTTGTGCTCACCAAAAAAGAATGAAGAAGAAAGGAACAGTCCGCCGAGTTAATGTGAAGAGTCCAATATCATCGGACCTTCGTCTCCAAATGCCTCTTGTATGGACTCCAATGCCAAAGCAAATCCAAAAAGAAGGGACCGGGAGGGTTTCCTCTTCCCTTGCCCTTAGAATTATAGTTCCCTTGTCAAAATTAAGTAAAAGCTGTCTCTCTTTCTTTGAGGCAGCCCCATACCTATAAGACTGGTCTCAGCACAGGGTCTGCTCTCTGTTGCAGCTTCATCTGTGGCCAAGAGCCCCGCAGCAACCAACAGTGATACAGAGGGAAGCCAGATCCAGGAACGGAGCTGTGGGCTGCACGCTGCGACGCCAGAAGAAAAAGCCTTCCATCACGCATCACCCACAAGTCCCCCTCAAGGTAGTGGGGGTGGGCTCTTACAGTAGCAGTGGGAGAAGAGTAGAGTTCGGGCCATCATTGCTGCCTGACCCACAATCTCTCTTGTATCCCAGAGCCTAATGAATCCCTGAGATCAAAGCCACCACCAGGAGGGCAAGAGCCGGTGGTGGATCCTTCCATGCAGATGATTCACCGCATCTCTGAAGATGAAGCGACGCCCACACGGAAGAGCCCCCCCCATGCGAGAAAGCTCTCAAGATCCTGCCGCAACTGTTAAACACAGGTTAGTGTCCTGTCTGTCTGGGTTACAGTCTTAAGGTCAGCAGCAAACATAATGTTACAATGAGTTTCAGAGGAAACTATACCTATAAGAAGTGTGGAATCGGTTTGTGAGCGTTTTAGTTGATTTTCCATAGATAAGTTCCATACAGGCCTTCCACAGTTTAACAAATTTTGATAATAAGGTCCTTTTTATAGAGGATCTTCTCTGTAAGGCCCTTCTTTACAACCCCCATCCCCCTCCCCCATTTTTATTCCTTTGTCCTCTGAGTAACTGGAAGTTCATCTTGGGTCCTGTAAGCACACAAATGGGTTGTTTTGCACCGGCGCAGCATTTCTGGATCCTGGAATTCCGCTTCCCCAAAAGCCTTCCACTACGCTCCTACACCCTCAGATGGACTAAAGTTTGGCTTCGTTGTCTTTCACAGGACTCACCTCCCGGAGGTCAATGTCTCTGTTGTTGTTTTTTTCTCTCAACTAACCTGTCACGCATCTGGACTCTCATTTCATCCTAAAATGCTACCTCCGCGCCATCTGTGCCCACTTCCAATTTTCTGCGACCTCCCCCTCTCACTGACCCCCGCTCGTGAATAATTTTTCAAGGGCCAGCCAACTTAAGACTGGTGACAGTGAATCCCAATCCCCGTTTGGGACCTCCAGCTCATCTTGGCAGCACTCGCTACCTTATCATTTGACCTCTGGTTCCTGTGACCTCAGGCTCCTCACCTGCAAGACAGCCTTCTTGGTAGCCATCACCTCAGCATGCCGGCCAGTGAACTTTGTGCCCTCTGTATGGACTCTCTGTACTTGAAATTTTTCAGGACAAGGTCTTCTCCGTCTAGACATTTCCATTCTACCAAGGTTGTGTCCACCTTCATTTTAGTTAAGACATCCTCTCACACTACCCCGAACCCCGACCACTGACACCCCGAGCGCAGGCTCCATCCTCTTGATGTCAGGAGGGCGCTAGCCTTCCTATCTACCTTGACAGTACTGCATCCTCCTTGTCGGTCTCCCCGACTTTGTTGGGTCTGCTACTCAAACCCAAAATGGGCTTCCAGTCACAAACTCAACATTGTTCTCCAATGGGGACGTCCACAATCCGCTTCTCTTAATGAGATTTTGGGAAGACCCGACTGCTCGAATTCGAGCCCATTCCACAAGGGCGGTAGCTTCATTTGCAGCCTTCCACTCCGGAATCCCTTGGAGGACATTTTGCAAGGCTGCAGTATGGTCACAACCTCTGACCTTTATCAAGCACTACAGACCTTGATACCGACCAACCAATCCGACTAAGAGCACGCCTTTGGCGAGCTTGTTTCTCCTTTCTGGAATGCACTAAGTTTAATTGGCAACCTTTCAGATAACTCACACTCACAAAAAAACCTGTTTGTCGGGTTTAACTAATTTAATATCTGCAGGACACTCCCCCTCCTCCACAGAGGAACAAGCTTGCTAGTCGAACCCTTTGGTGTGCCTTCGCAAGAACCCAACGAAGAAGAAGGACAGGTTGCTTACCTGAAGCTGTAGTTCTTCGCGTGGTCTCTTCGAGTCCACCAAATCCCCACCCATCCTCCCCCCTCATCATGTCCTCTCCGCTGCCTGGTCTTCTCTTCTTAAGGGGGGACCCTTTGTGGAACTGAAGAAGGACGGAAGCGGACTCCTGCCTATTATAGAGGGGGGGCGAGCTACCGCCAGTCTTCTCTAGCGATTCCAGTAGGAATCCGAAATCTTGCGCAGCGCAGAATAACCCATTTCATTGGATTCGCAGATCCACTCACAAGAACTACAGTTTACAGGTCAAGCAACCTGTGCCTTTTTTAGCAGCAGCGGCACTGGAATGGGATGGTGGACAAAGTATTGTTGTTTTCCGCCTTCAAGCGTTTTTTGACTTATAGCACCCGAAGGGGGAACCTGTTCATGGGTGTCTATGCATCTTTTTTGTGGTGAAGAAAACTATATCCTTTTGTGGTTCCATGTTATTTCTCGCTTCTGCTACTTTTTCCACTACACAGAAGAATATCCGCGGAACTCATCTACTTTGTTAACTGCGATACACCTGTACATAGATGGTAGTTCCTGAACAGCATAAAGTAAAATAGAAAGCCACATAATTTTTTACTAAAGTAAAGGCACTACCATGAAAACAGAGGCTCAATTCGCAAATACAAAACCTGGGAAAAAAGAAAAAGCCTTTAAAAAGTCATGGAAAAGAAATGGTCCATAACCCCAGTGCTACCCCGTCGGGTTTACGAAATAAATTCGTTTCCGCCGCTCTCGTTCCGGAACCCGATAATTTCGCCAACCCCGAAAAGGCTTGCCATTAGCGCTGGAAAGCCGCTAGCCGCGCTTGCGTTTGAATTTCGCGCGCAGAAATAAATTTCGTACCCCGAAAAAACAACTCGTAAACCCGGAACGAGTTTTTTTCCAATCTACTTTTTTGACCCCCGAAATTTCGTAACCGCGATCATTTCGATCCCGGGCACCACTGTATAAGAAAGAGTTTTCTTTATGTAGAGTGCCCCCACTGCAGAAACCCTGTTTCCCGTATTGCGTTGGCCTCTGTCATGGCCAGGACGATCTTGGATCTTTTTAGAATGTCCTTACTGAGATTTAAAATAATAATTTATTAAGCAGAAATTGAGCATAGCGACACAGAGACACACACACGCCTCCTGACTGACTGCATTCATATCCTAACAACTCTTTACCAGGACTCGCCTCCTTCTATCTCCTGCTCTCTTCTATCGCTTGACCCGAACTCATTTAACTAACCAAACTCCTAAACCCCACTAACTCTGACGACTCCCCTCTCATCCCTACCATCTGTCCATATACCATCCGTATTTAAGCCCTCAATGTTTCACCAATCACCAGTCCACTTCCCAACATACCATCTCCCCTCCCATTGATGCCCCTCGTCCCCACAAATCCCTACCTTAAAACATCCTACTACACAGCCATACCTAAACTATGCTTACCATGCTTGGTTGGTCTGAATAAATGCCCAACAAGACTCTTCTTCCCCCCGCTCCCAGCCCATCACATCACAGATCTAACAAACCGCTTTGTATATGGAGGCAGAATTGCAAGGAACTTTCCTTGCAGCCTCCATATTTGCGGCCGTTCAGATGGGAGGAAGCTAACTGCAAAAAGGGAAGCTTTCTAAAGAAAGGAATAAGAACAGCTTACCTGATGGCTAAATGCATTTTAAAGTGGGACCAATGCCGTTTTGCCAGCTGTTTCATTTGATTGAGAAACGCCTCTTCTGGGTGTTCTTTCTTTTTTCCCTCACTACAAAAAAAACACCCCACTGTCCTCCAATGAGCCTATGTTCTGCCAGGTAGTGCCAGCTGAAGGCCGGAGTAGGCCAGGAAAGGAGAGGAGGAGACACGTAAGATCCTGAGGAAGAGCACGCTGAGCCCTCCTCCAGTTGTTGCTGTGTAGCGACTGTGGTGGTTACCACACGGCCCTGTGGAGCACGAAGTGAAAAAGGGTGCGGTGGGGGCCAGAAAAGGTGCGACCTTTCTGGGGTGAGGAAGGTGTGAGATTTTCAGGGTGCCAATAGAGTTGGCAGAGGTCACGTTGGCATTATTTTTCTTCCTTCACATCCCACAGTCACATTGCACGATACGACACTGACCCCACCGCTCCATAAGCCATCAACGCTCAGTGTCTCTCCATCACCATTGATGATCCTGTCCCGCAATTGGCCCAGGGCCCTCCCACCAAACGGTAAGCTCAGCAACATCGTCCCACATCTCAACCCTGGTAAGCTCCTGAGGGTGCAACAGTCATTCGAACAAGCGACGGGGATAGTACCAGTGCCTTCCCTAAACCCAGAGTGTCGTCAACACAGGTGAGACCACTTCACTGCTTTGGGCAGCATGAGAGTTGCTGGGTCGGACATGCACTTGGTGGAAGAGGCATTCTGGATTGACAAGTCAATCTCACACAAGCTGCTATGTTCACAGTGAGTCCACGTTTGGGGGTTTTTGTTTTTCCTCATCACCCTGTTGAGAGAAGTGATCCTTGTTTTCAAATGTGCTTGTGTCTACGGTCACATCAGAACAAGGGAACATTTGGTGGGGGTGGTATGGGACCTGACCTCTCTGTGTCAGGCATGAGATCGTCGTTTCTCTCACAGAAAATCCTGTTTGTTCCTTCTCCAGGAAGGCAGAATAGCAGCACTTAATACTATTGACCCCCCCTTGGTTTTTTGTTTTGTTTGGTTTCATTCAAACAGAAAAATGGCTAGGAAAATACTTGGGATAACCAACTGTCCCCAGAATTTTGTGCGCTGTGGCTATATACAGTATAAACCCAGAGTATGGTGTGAAAGGCACCACTGATCTGGTTGGCAGGAACTTTCATGACAGTCCTCATCTCACGCATATAGAAAAATGGAAGCTTCTAAATTCAGCCATTTTTTTAAAAGATGGTTGTCAATCTCGTCTTCCTTTTTCCCTCAGTATTCCACAGATGGAAGAAGCTGTAGCCAAAACCTCGTAATGCCCCCCACTGGAGTCCAGGTGGCCACACTCCGAACCCTAAATTCTTACAGCAGCAGACTTGCGGAGCAGGATGAGTAGAACATGACTTTGAAGAGGGAGTTTACCCTTCTGGGTCAACGCCAGGGTGGCAATGCTATCTTCCAGACAAAAGAGATAGGAGATGTTTTAATTTAACTGTTTACAAATAGAATCTTTCTTCTGGGTGCTCCATGTAGTATGTTAAGAAAAAGAAGGGGTAGAAGACTCTCCCTGTTATAGAGGAACCCGAACACAGACACCAAAAAGGAGGGGGAGCAAAGGTGCTGGAAAAGAAAATGTCTGACAGTTCAAAATGGATGAAAAGAGAAATGTGATTCTCAGCGGAAACACATTTTCTTGTGGAACTCTGTGACATTGGATGTCGTAAATGGTTGGTGTTATAATGAAGGCTGTAATGGTTCATACTTTGTATGAAAACCACTGGTAACCATGGGCAATATCCCATTCTCTCAGCCTTAGGAGGATGGCAGTAGCAAGTCTTAACATCTTTCAAGAAAACCACAGATAGTCACCATGAGTCAGAGTCAACTTGGAGACATTAATAACACCAACAAAATCTAACCTTCAGCTATTACCCATTTTGGACAGAGTAGGAAGCTTTCCTATTTTGTTTTTCAGGATGCTTCTGATTGCCCAGTGCATAGAGGCATATAATGAACATCAACCTGGCCTGCTTTGGTAATCTTCCAAGGCATGTATGTTGACTCTCAGAGAGAGAGAAAGAGAAAATCGTAAGGTAGAAGAACTGTTGGGTTGAGGCCATAAGGTCATTTATCTGTATTCTTGGTCTGAATTAGAGGGAACCCCCAGGTGATGAAAAGCAATAGCAAGACCAAGTATATATCTATATTGCTAATCAGTGAACTAACAATCCCTAAAGCATTTTCCATGTGTAAGCCAATTGCTCCCAACAAGCTATGTTCGGATTTTTAACAACCAACCTACGAAGGATGGAAGGCTGAATGGACCCTGGAGCCCTGCCTGGGATCGAACCTCAAACCTGGCGGCTGCAGTACAATTAAAACAATTAAAACCAATCATTAAAAATCCATGAAACAAGTACAGGAAAAACACCTCAGGGGAAATGTTTCAGCTGGTAGGCTGCATAGCAAGGAAAGCTACAGAGATTGGCCAAATCTTCTTGTCCTCCTTTCCCAGTTGATTTCCATCGGGGTCTGTTGGGCCGAGCGCCCCCGACAGGCCAAGGCAAATGAATCGCTGCCCTCTCCCAGGGGCGGCCCAGCGGCACGAGGGGAGCGGCGATTGTGTCCCGGCGCTCGGAGCAACGGGAGCGAGAAGCAGCTTGTGAGGGGCAGTGGGCTGAGCGGGGAACGGGAGATGGAGCGCCGGGAGCGGACAACGGGCTGAGCGAGAGTGGGAGACCGGGACAAAGTAACGCGAGGGCCTCGTTCTCCTGCTCCCGCTTTCCCGATAGAGACAGCCGCAAGGAGCGCCCAAGTCCAAGGAGAAGAAAGCGGAGAAAAAGGTTGTGTTTTGCTGGTTTAAGACAAAGTGAGGAAGCCATAGTGGCAACAGCGAATGCTATTTTCCACCCTTTTGGGCCAGATGTGGCCTTTGCCAGCACTTCTGGTGAAAGCGCAAGGTCACTCTCACTTTTATAAGAGGCCTTGCAGAAGAAAACAAGCTCTGTGAGGGTGCTGCCTTTAGAGAGTGGTTTGAGTCTTTGAGCTTTCGGATATTTGGACTTCAGCTCCCACAATCCCACATTTTTTGACTCTGGGAATTGGAAGTCACAGAAGGAACTGGACCTGTGGTTTGAGAATCTTGGGACTTGATCTAGAAGAGAAGTGTCCCCACAGTGAGACATTTCTCCACACATACATCATGTGCATACATTCAGCAATGTAAGATGGGGCTCTGAGATTCAGAAGTACGATTCCCACCACTGGCAATCAAAGGGGGTTGTGAGGGAAGTTCCTTCTAGTTGTGTTGGAAGGGAAGCTGATCAGTTGTCCTTGAAGTTGTCCCCTGTATCAGATGTAGTCACACTCGTTTTTCTTTTTTGAAAGTCTTGAAACAGAGGCTGGATGGTCCTCTTTTCAGGAGTGGTTTAGCGTGGATTCCCATGGCAGAATGGTTGGATTAGGTTGCATTGTGGTCCGTTTCAGTTGTAAGAATTCTCCTTCTCTTTTGTGGGAGGGTCTGCAAAGAACTCCACACCCTTTCCAACCCAACTGGCCCTGCAGTGTCATCAGCTAACACAGATGTGAGCATCCATGCAACAGAGAAGTGTGTATTTTTCCAAAACATCTCTCACTCTTCCAAGCAGCTCTCATTTTTGATCAGCCAGGTCCGTTTGAAGGAGGGGGTAGGCTTGGCCCTCCAAGGTTGAACATGGGTTGAGCAAGAAAAAGATGTGAGGCTCGCACTTAACACTCTAGTTTTTTGACACCAAAATTCTTGATTAGGCTTTAGAATGCAGCTCCCTGGTTGACATTTTCCTCCTTTCTTTGTTCTCCCAAATGAGAGAAGGCTCGAGGACCACCAGCCTAAATACTGGCTGAGATTTTTTCCGCAAAACAAGGCAGCTCCGCATTTACACTGGCTGCCCCTCAACGACACACAGGTGAGATAATCTACTCCCTCAAAGCTCTGGGAACAGGTTCCAGTTCAGTTGTGCAATAACCTAGGTAGACAGGGAGTTCCTCTGACTTGTTGGACAGTCATGTTTCAGTGCTTGAGTAGTAACTCACCTCCAGACTACCAGTTCAACAACTTGTCATCTCCATTAGTTACTTAGGATTTTTATTGTTTGGGTGAAATGGTGAGAAGATAGAGGTTGCAGAAGTTAGTTTCTCTCCTTCTTTTTTGCCCCACCCCGCCCGTCGTTGTCCACGAGGGCCAGAAACCTATGTTTCCCTGTTTGTTTTTGCCCTCCTTCTGTTTGATCACGGAGAGCAAATGAGCCATAGAAGTTTAGCCTTCCACATCCACAAGATTGGGTTTATCAAGTATGAACAAATTTTAAACATAACATAAATCCTCAAAAGTAACCTTTGATTTGGCCATGTTTCTATAAGGGACAACAACATTTTACTCTCCATTGTGTTTTAGTGGGACTTGAGCATACCACAGATTTGGATATCCATGAGGGTCCTGGAACCCAACCCCACTAGATACCAAGGACCCACTGTACATGCTAATGACAGTGGATAGCAGTTTTAAATTAAAACTTGTGAAGAAGCTCACTTAAAACAGGCCTGGATTCTTCTGTCTCGGCCTTCATTCTAGCGCAGTCCACAGTTCGTAGGTTATACCTGGCTTCCTTTTATCAAGTCAGTGAGGTGCTCTGTCGTTTATTAGCTTTAACAGCCCCTCCAAACTCTTTTATGTTTTTCTCTTGGTTTCCAGTATGTTCAGAACAAGCCGAGCGGGCTGCCCGAGCCCGGGAACGGGAGCGCCGGCGCAAGGAACAGGAAGCGGAGGAAGCCCGCAACGAGAGCGCAGCCGTCAAGCTGAACGGAAAAGAAGAAGGCGGGAGCACAGCCGAGAACGGGAGCGGGAGCGCCCCAGCGCCACAGGAGGTGGGCCACAGGGGAGGCGAGCGCAGCAGTGCAGGGAGCGGGAACGGGAGCGGCGTGAGGCCGAAGACCCACAACAGCCAAGTCGGAGTCGCGCTAACGCCTGTTACAGGACAGAGGGGGGCGCCGTTGAACTAATTCCAACTTCTTTACTTTTGACCTTCTGGGGAAGGGGAGGACGGTGGCGGTGATGGCCCCTTTCCCCTTCTCCCTAACCCCCTCACCCTCATTTGTGGGGAAAGGGAACGAGACAGCCGTGGTTGGCGTTCCTTTATCACAGCTACAAAGGAGAAGAGTAGGAGGGAGCACCAGATGAAGTAGCAAGACCCTTCTCCTTTTTGGGATAATTATACCCTGGCCCCTCCGCTCTTCTCCTCTCCCAGGGCCATTTTCCCTCCCATTAATTTGTATTTTATTTTGGGAAGATTTTTTTTATTATTATTCTGAGGATACAGGAAAAGAAGAGCAAATAAGAGATGGCGTTAGTTTTAACCTGGCTGTGCGCTTTTTGGAGGTGAATGAGACAATTGCCTAGGGCCTTATTGCAAATGGTACAGTCGGCCCTTCTATAAACCAGATTTTTTATACACGGATTTCAAGCATCCACGTTTGAAAAGTTCAAAAATGTATCTTGAAATCTTGGCTCAGCCGTGGAAAGCCCCTTGGCAAGTCCCACTCTCTCAGCACTCAGAAAGGCAATGGAACCACCCCCCTCTGAACAAAATCTTGCCAAGAAAACCCCATGATAGGTCGCCATAAGTCGGAAACTATTTAAAGTAACACCACAAACAACAGCTGATTCACTGCACAGCCACTATGGGGCAGACTGACGAAAAACAGCAAGCTTCAGAAACCAGTAACAGCTCTCCATAATGGGCATGGATCTTCTGGATCATATCATTGAAGTCTCATTTAATTTGGAGGGCCAAATGGCTTCTTACTCAGGTATTAAGTGTCCCCACAGCTGGGATTTTGCAGGAAGCGATGCATCAGAGAGAGAGAGAACTGGTCAGCAAAACCTAGCACTGTTTTTGCTTTGTTAAATTACCAGATGTACTTTTATGCATGTATAAGCGCAAGCATGCGAGAGGCGTCACTTGGTTCTCCCAATTAGTTCTGCCCCTGCCCAGAATTGAACGTGATGCAGAAACTTATATTCTTAGAATATCAAGCTTAAAATGTGTGTGCGCCGTCATAAATGGCCTTTAACTTACAGTGACCCATATATTTAATAGGGTTTTATCAAGCAAGGGCTGTTCAGAGATGGTTTTGCCATTGGCTGTCCTCCGAAATGCAGCCGACAGCACAGTATTCCTTGATGGTCCTCTCATCCAAGTACTAACTGGGGCTGCAGACCTTGCTAGCTTCCAAAAATCAGAGGATCTGGGAGCCATCAGGCTGAGGTGGTGAAAATAGACGTGAAAATAGAAAATGTACAGACGGCGTAACATTTATACACTGTACAGTGCACATTTCGGTTTTCCCAATGAGGGGAAAATAGAGAAATGTACAAACAGTCTCTACCTAGCAGTGTCTTAGAAGAGGCAGCACCTGCTCTTTTTTTTAACACAGTTGAAAAAATCCCTGTAAAATGGTGCTTGGTATCCGTAGTTCAGTCACTTCAGAAACTGGCAAATGCATTGTGTAGAGGTGATAAGATTAAATCGCCTGCTGTTGTGCAAAGTGTGTTAAGGGTTTTCCCCATTGATGGAGGATGGAGTTACTATTTCTTTCTTAGCATGGTTATCCCATAAAGCTTGTAGTTCTATCCCTTGTTTTAGGCTTAACCTTATCAAGCTTGGCTAGGAGATGAGACAAGGACTTTCTCTTGATTGCCCAAAAAGCGTCATGACAAATGGGTTAAGGAGCAGCTTGTTAACTATGATTCTGGAGCCGTGGGTTCAATTTATCACTCGTCCTGAAACCCAGTGGATAACCTTGGGCAAGTCACATGCTCTCAGCCTCAGTGTAAAGCAATGGTAAACCTCTTCAGACCAAATCTTGCAGATAAAGCCATAAGTTGCCATAAGTCGGAAAAAACTTGAAGGCACACAACAACAAAAACCCTTTAAAAGGTTTGGATGGTGATCCCAGGATTTGTAGGTTTGTATGTCCCACCTTAGGACCTTTGTTATTGGCAGGAGTGTAGTTGCCTTCTTGGTCAATAGGTGGAGACGTAATTCCACAGCTAAATCACAGGTCAAAAGAAGGACCTAAGTCGACCATAACAGGACTCGTGTGTTGTCTGTGTTGTGTTCCTTCAAGTCCTTTTCGACAAATGACAACCCAAGGCAAGCCTATCAGGGTTTTCTTGGCAGGTTTCATCAGAGGGAGTTTGCCATTGCCATCTTCTGAGGCTAAGAGAATGTGACCTGCTCAGGACGCCCAGTGGGTCTTCATGGCTGAGCAGGGATTCGAACCCTGGTGTCCGAGTCATAATCCACAACTCAAACCATTAATATCACATTGGCTGTCATACAGTTTGGGTAACTTAGGGCAGTTTATACATTAGAACTGACTTGAAGGCACACAACAACAGTGTTAAGTAGTGAGTCCTTTAACCCGGTCCAAACGGAACAACATTTCTCCCTACGAACCATAAGGAGCTTTAAAATACTTTGTTTATTTGCAGATCCTTGCATTTACAGTAGTTGTCTCTCTGTCTCCCTTAACATTATGGTTCACATCCTTACCTTCCCACCAGAAATGCTGATTGCACTTCTTGGAGCATACATGGTTGAACTTTGAGGGATATGGTTTCTTCTAGCCAGCCATGGGCTGACAGTGCTCCCCTTTGCTTCTCTGGTTCCGTTGCTTGCTTTTTAATTTCTTGCCTGCCATGAATGTTCCCACTCTCTCCACTCTTGCTCTCCCCTTCATTCTCCCTGCCACTTTTCTCCATTTCCCTTTACAGTGGTCCCTCCACATTTGCTGGGGTTAGGGGGAGGGACCACTGTGAAGTGTGGAAAGCCACAAAAAAAATCCCGCTATTTTTACCTGCGCAAACACCTCTCTAGGAATCGCCAAGTCCTCCAGTCAACATCTGCCAGAGGTTGATTCATCGAATCAACACATGTTGGAGTACCTACAAATGCCTAGTGAAGTGTTTTCTCTGGGAACTTCTAGGTTCTCCAGCACAACCTATGGTCAACATCTGCCAGAAGTTGATCATAGAATTATGTTGGAGGATCTAAAATGCCCAGGAAGTGTTTTCTCTAGGGACTTTAGGTTCTCCACCGCAACTCTGTGGTTAACCTCTGGCAGAGTTGCCCGGAGGACCTAGAGATTCCTAGAGAGAACATATTAAAAAGCTGCAAATAAAGCTAAAAAGTCAAAGCCGCAAGGGCCAGCTGTATATCATTCTCTCTAGATGCCCCTACAGCATCCCCAACCTCCTTTCCTTTACCTGTTTGCAGCAAAACTATTCCACATCTGAGCAATAAATGTTTAGCTTGTGGCGATGCCAGTGTGCTAAAATGAGCCTTCGTTACCCCTCAGGGATCCCATCTTATGTGCCTGTCTACCAGGTGCATAGAGTCGTCTTTTTCTGGCCGGAAACCCAGGAGCTCAGCAATTTGTGTGCGTATGTGGCGGGGGTGGGAGAGACATGCAAACAGCTTTTAAAACACTCTGGCACACATTCCCACACCCACGCGGCCCTCTCTGCCTCCGTCTCCTACTCTGTGGCAGATTTCACCGGCTTGATTTCCAGATTTCTTCTCTTTCGATCCCCTAACTCAGGGGCTCAAGCTAGAGGGATTACAGCACTAACTGGATGGTGAAGTGGTGAAGGGGAAGGAAAGGGCCCAGCTGGAAAAGCAGCTAATCCCCACTCCGGGACACTAGTTGCTCCCCTGTGGCTGGTGTCAAAGGTTTTCCTTGCTTCTTCTCCAGGGAGAGAGCGCATAGAAACCCACATGAGCTTGGAGGTTTTCCACTGTTTTTCCTCCAGATAGCATCACTTGCCTTTGATTTCCTGGCCCAATATCCTTTGTGTAGACAGCTTCAATCCCTTGCAGAAGCCAGTTTGGAAATGTGATTTCTTTTGGACCACACATCCCAGGATGATGATGGATGATGATGATGATGATGATGAGGATGATGATTGAGGATATGATGAGCAAGCAACAACAACATATTTCTACCCACCGTCCCAATGGATCGAGGTGAGGAACGACAACAACGAACAGCGTCACTGAAAACACATCAATTAAAGAGATAGAGAAAAATTGACAGCAAGGTTGACTGGTCAAGATACGAATATTCCAGATAAAGAATGAACTCCAATCGCAGGATATATAAAAAGGGATAGGAAGTTTGAACATTCAATAATATTGACCACACACACTTGTGTTCAAGAAATACGTCTGAGATCATAAAATATTTGCATATCTGAAGCTAAACATGAGCATGAGCTGAAAAAAGTATTTTTCACACCTAAATCAGAGGAATGTAAGTGTGCATAGATGGTTTAGTAGTGGCTTTCATTGTCCTGCCACATTGTCTGTTTCCAGTCCCTGTTCAAAAACAGGTGAGATGGAGACATAAAATGGCAAAGAATTGACTCTTTCTCAGATAAATCAATTAATTTAACTTATATATTTAATTTATATGAAATATGTACATTGCCTTTCTCCCAGCAAGGAAGGACTTGATGCATCTTCTTGCTCTGTGCTTTGAGACATTTACTTTTCAGCAACCCTAAGGTGAACACTTTCTTTGCAAGGATTGTCAGGGAGGGTTTGACATTGCCTTCCTCTGAGGCTGAGAGTAGTGACTTGCTGTCGCTAGAAACGTGGACTACAACGCTGGGAGATTAGGGTTCTCCAGGACATTGAACAACATAAAACAAAACATTGAAAGGTATTTCACTCTCTCAGCTTCAAAGGATGGCAATGGCAACCACCCCTTGAAGAAATGCCAAGAAACACCATGATAGGGTGGCCATAAGTTGGAAGGCAAACAACAACAAAATAACAACAAGGTATTTTCAAAGGCAAAACTGCATCTGAATATGGAGGCCCCAGGGGTATCTCAAACCTTCCCCAACTTGGCCTCCTCCACCAGAGTTGACTATACTTTCCATGGTCCTAACCAGAATGGCCTGGGTCTTGGCAATCCTGACTGGAGGGATGATGAGTGTTGTAGTTAAAACCCTTCTGCAGGGCACCAAACTGGGACATTTGTCCATAGGCCACAAAGGTATCCAAACCTAGTCTTTAAACCCACGGAAACATATTGATTCTGCGTCCTGTAAGGGGCTATAATAATTACAGCTACCGCTTAGCTTTATATCCGTTATTAGTTAAATGCCATCTTGTTTTATTTATTTTGGGGGGCTCCATGGTATAGTGGTTCGAGTGTTAGACTGCGACTCTGGGAACCAGGGTTCAAATCCCCACTCGGCCATGAACCCACTGGGTGACTTTGGGCAAGTCACACTCTCTCTCAGCCTCAGGGGAAGGCAATGGCAAACCACCTCTGAACAATCTTGCCAAGAAAACTCCATTATAGGTGCACTTTAGGGTTGCCATAAATCAAAAACAACCTGAAGGTGCACAAGTGGATGCTGTTTTTTTGTGAATAAAAGCACTTTAGTATTGGATCAGACAGAAATCAGTCAGGAAATTCAGCTTTGCTTTGAGGAAATTTCTAGTCCTCATATTAGCAAACAAAACACCAGCAAGAAAATGGCAAATATCTAGGAGCTGCAAGTTGAGCAAAGGCTTCCTTTTGGCTTCTCCGGTTGACAAATTCAGATTTATTTATTTTTAACCATATGTGTATGGGTATGTAATGGTATATATTTGCCTCCATCCCAGGAGGCTTCTAGCTAAAAAAACACTCCCATAAAAACAAAACTCACTATAAAAACACTATTAGAAATCAATAGCTGTCTTGTTAAGATATACCTTATACCACAACTCACTTCTGGAGTTGATGCTCAATTGTTTTTGGGTTTATGCTTGTCTGTTCCTCCTTTGCTTAACAAGTGTGTGTGTGTGGGGGGGTGGGGGGGTGGGATAGCTTGAGCTTGTCCTAAATGCAGTGGTGATTGATCCAACCCCACCTTTGGACCCCAAGAGGTCTGTGTGCGAATCTGACACTGGACTCGATGCAATAGGTGCCCAGGTCAAGACTGGGGGTTGGGGCTTTGCTATGGGCTGCATCAAGACATTGAGAGAGAGACCTTGCTACAAATCAGCCTGAACATGGTTTGTATGGGTTTGTTGTGGACTGGCTGTGTGTGTGTGGTGTGTGTGTGTGTGTTTGTTTTGAAAGGGCGGAGAAATGGTGAATGACAGCCAAAAGGATGGATGGGGCGAGATTCTGCCTTTCCCACGCAATCCCCCCGGGTCTTCTTTCCTCTGCGGGTCTATTTTATCTCTCCTCTGCTTTTGCCTTTCTCCTTCACCTCTTTCTCTGGTTGTGTTGTTTGTATAGGCAGCTCTAAAAGAGGAGGGAACCGGGAGCAGATTATGTTTTGCCACAAGAGCCAGGACACAGCCACACTACCTTTGACCCTTCACTCCAGTGGTCACTCAAGAAGAGCATCTCTGTCCAACTTTGCCTTCGGCCAACTGCGATCCTGGCTGAGGTCTAATCCCTCTCGTGTTGTTTGCCCTTGTAGGAGAGTGGTCAGTGGTCCCTTGAACCTTGACCTTTGACCTGACCTATGGTTGCCACACTTTCTTATTGTGATCCACATTTTTTTGCTCAAGCATCCTTTCCCATTCTGTTCTATATTACTAGTCTTGTTCCTACAAGTCATCCACTAATGCCCTCTTTTTTTTGTGGAGGTTGTGACTTTTAAGCCCAGCATCCTGGGGTAGTATTGAGCAAGTGTTGCATTGTGATTTCAGTGTTTCGACTAGGACCCTGGAGACCAGGTTCAAATCACGGTTACAGCCATGGAAACCCAATGGGTGACCATGAGTAAGTCACACACTCTCTCAGCCTCAGAGGATGACCATGGTAACCCCCCCCCCCCCGACAAATCTTATCTTGCCAAGAAAACTCCTTGATAGGGTCTCCATAAGTTAAACATGAACGGAAGGCACACAACAACAATCACAACCTGGTGTAGTGGTTTGAGTACTGGACTATAAATCTGGAACTCAAGGTTCAAATTCCCACTCAGTCATGGAAACCCACTCAGTGTTTTGAGAGTCACATTCTCCATCTTCATCAGAGGAGCCTCAGAGGAGAGCAAAAGCAATGCCCCTCTGAGCAAATCTTGCCAACCATGATAGGATCTCCATAGGTCTAAAGCAAAGGCACACAACAAACAATCTTTGTGCACATCCAACACAACCATGGTTAAGAAATGCTCATCACCAACACCATGTTTAAGTTCTGGCCTTTAAATGAACATGGTTGACTTCTCATTCCCCCTTTCTCCTGGATCCACTTATGAGGAAGGGAGACCTAGATCATAACCACCCCCCTCCCCCCCTCACACACAAAATAGATGATCTGGCTCTGAAATGGGAGGTGAGTAGGCGAATGACCCTCGTTCTTGCACAAGAAATGGCTTGACCCTACAAGGCCCTGTCCAGTTCCCCTTCTCTAAGCCCCACATATCTCCCCCGTCCACCCCCAGATCCAAAATGCTGCCTCCTCTTCATCCCTCCTCCGCAGCAGAGAGGCTTCCTTCTCCCGCCGGGTTAATTACGCTATTTAAATTCCTTCAAATAATCGCAGCCAGTTAATTAAACCTCAATCGATCGTTAAAAGCAGACCAATAATGAATATGCCAGCAGCCTCGCTGGGCCTTCGCGAGAGAGCGTGACTCACTAACCGTCCTCCCCTCCCAGCTAGTGAGGGACCCCCAAATCCCCAGATGCTTGCGGGACTGACCCACAGCATTGCCACCTCCAGAGAGACCCCTTAGCTTCTCCCATCTCCACAGCATAGCCTGACTCATAGCATAATATTAGCTTCCACCTCCATTTTCCTGACCCCACTTCCCTGTTTCCAGGTGGACCATCACTCTCTTCTTTCCCCATCCTTTTGTTCTTCCTTTTTGCCATTTTCAATCTTCTTGACCCCTAGCACCCCACATTTATATTTATTTATTTATTTATTTCAAGGATTTATATCCCACTTTTCTCCCACAATGGGGTGATTCGCATCCCTCCCAATCACCTTTCTTCCCCCGTACCCCACCCTAGATTTCTATCAAGAGGGAAGGCGAGAGACCCACACACACAATTTCTTCTTCCTTTTTTGCCTGTCGGTCCGCAGGAGCACAATCCCCGCTATCAATTTTTTAAAATGAGCCCTCATTATGAATTCACAAAGTTTCTTTCTCATGAATAATTCAAGAAACAAGAGGATCAGTCGGGGAGAGACAGGGGAGACGGGGAGCCCCCGACCCTGCGTGGTTTTCCCCATTTTCTGTTTGTGGTGGAGAATGCGGATGAGGGAGAAGGGGACGAGATGTACCCCACAAACGCACAACACTTTTCATGCCTCTGCTGCTCTTTCTTGGCTCACACACGCACACACCCTGCTTCCAAATAGGCCAATTTTCAGTCTCCCTCACCTCTTCCTGTCCCTTAAAATATTCAGGAGCTCATTAAAATGCAATTGCAGCCAAACAATTCATTTTGGGGGGTGGCTGGCTGGGGGTGTTTGCACACAGCAAGTGGAGGAGGCTGGGCATGGAGGCTGAGAGGATGTTGCAAAGCACTGCAGAGCTGAGAGGGAGGCAGGGCTAGTGGTCCGGGTGCGAGAAGCCTCCCGTTTTATTTTAATTTTTTCAGAGTGCTTAAATCCTAAAGTTAGATGAATTATAGTCTCAGACCATTGCCCTCTGGAGTGGATGCTTTCTATTTTATTCCTGATGTGTTATGGCTGGTAGTGGTGGTTGCTTTGGGAATGAGATGGAATGCACTCTGCACATGCCCAGGGACTGTGCAAACATATACCCTTTCTTTTGCTTCCTTTTTTCACTGATATTGGTAACAGGCTCTGGGACTAAGCTATTATTGGACTAAACTATGGGAAGAAGATCGAATGCACTCTGCACATGCCCAGGGCTGTGCAAAATTTTAACCTTTGTTGGGTCCTTATTTTCTCTGGTATTGACCTCAGGCTCTGGGACTAAGCTATTTTTGCTGGCTGCTTTGGGAAGAAGATGGAATGCACTCTGCTCATGGTCAGAGATGTGCAAATCTTTTCTTTTCTTTTGGTTTTCTTATTCACTGATATGGATAACAGGTTCTGGGACTAAGCTATTATTGCTGCTTGCTTTGGGGAGAAGATGAAATGCACTCTGCACATGTCCAGAAATGTGCAAACATTTGCCCTTTCTTTCTTTCTCTTTTGGTTCTCATTTTCACTGATATTGATAACAGGCTCTGGGACTATGCTATTATTGGTGGTTGCTTTGTGAAGAAGGTGGAATGCGCTCTGCACATGCTCAGAAATGTGTAAATCTTTTCCCCTTTGTTTGGTCCTCATATTCACTTATATTGATAACAGGCTCTGAGACTAAGCTATTGTTATAATCTTAATTATTTCATTCATTTATATCCCACTTGTTTCCCTGTATTTGGACTCAAGGCAATTTCCAGAGCATTAAAACCAGAAGAAATTAAAAACATACAAAAACATCAGAAATGTATAAATGTGTTGTTGCTGCTAACTGCCTTTGAGTCGATTTTGACTCATATATATGTTATTATTTATTTTTAAAAAGCAAATAAGATACATAATTAAAACCTTTTTTAAATAAATTAATTAAAATATACACTATAAAACAATAACAAATTACTATTAAATGCTCATTGGAATCAAT
This sequence comes from Sceloporus undulatus, assembly GCF_019175285.1. Lineage (NCBI taxonomy): Eukaryota > Metazoa > Chordata > Lepidosauria > Squamata > Phrynosomatidae > Sceloporus > Sceloporus undulatus. Next base: position 114,293,510 of record NC_056527.1, read on the forward strand.
TCCTAACATCTCGATTTGATGAATGGAATTTGCATATTGGATCACCAAGATGGCAGATCAGATTTTGAGTTGGGTTTGAAGAGCATCAACACAAAACTGGACCCCAATTGTCTGATTTTATTTGGAGGGGGTGTCTTTAAATAGAATTTACATTCTGTTGGAAAGAGGGCTGTATTACGCCAGCATGGTAAAGTGGTCAAGCCTACTGAGAAGAGCAACATGGATCCCCTTTTAATATTGGTTGGGATTCTGTGGGTCAGAATTGTGGGGGGCATCGGTTATGGGTCAGGTCTCTGAAAGTGAAAGGGACCCAAGACTATGGGATCAGACTTGAGGGGCCAGTGAGTAGGAACCTGGGTTATGAGAGGAAGGTCTGGGACAAAATTGGGATTCAGCAACAAAGCTGATGTGTATCCAGCTATGACTTGGGGTGGGGTGGGGGGGATCTTCAAGACTTAGAGATTAAGATTGGGGGGGAGGGATAACGAGAAAGAAAAGAAAACAAGGGGGTCTGCACAGGACTTGGAAGGAATTCCTTGCAGTGTGTGTGGAAAATGTGGGCAACATTAATAAAGTTGCAAATCTGGGGAGGGTACCACAAAACAGGAGGGGGTCCTTCTGTTTTTGGGTGGGAGCAAGCCTAGAACTTGGAGGGAGAACTCCAGAAGGGAAGATGGGGTTCAAGGAGACATTTCAAAGTACTTGCTAGGAGGGTTATTGGTCCAGGAGTGGGATAGTGGCCCCAATGAAGGAGGAGGGAACCCTGTGGGTCAGGTTTTGGGAGGGGACACCAAAGGTGAGGTAGACATTGTTGCAGTGCCAAGAAGACAGAAGGGGGGACCTTTTCCTTTTTGTGGGGG
>NC_056527.1:114294469-114301653 GCF_019175285.1 Sceloporus undulatus
AGGAGAAGCCACCAAACTCTTGCTGTTGGGGTGGAGATGGGTCTGCCTTTCTCTTCACCTCAGCAAGGAGAGAACCTCTGAAAGCCAGGAAGACAGTGGCATTTCTGGAGCTAGCTCTGCTTTCAAAGGAGCCTCAGAAGACAGAAGGAAGCGGATTAATCTCCCTCGTGAAGTAATATATTGGGGTCAGCATGAGCAATGTGGAGAGGCTAGAATCTCTTTTGCCTTGTGTAGAGATAAGGAAGAAGGCTGGACAGTTATGTGCAGACCCTGATCCACTGCCCATCAAAGTATTAATGTTTGGGACAAAAAAACATACCTCTGAGTTATGCCATTTACTTGGACTGCTTTAAGGGATGGTTCAAAGACTACTTAATTCAAGAGATATTAAACTCCTTATTTTTACAGTGTTTCTGTCCCCTGCTGTAGAATCCAGAGGTCAAAACTATGTCGTCTGGTATAGGTTCCTGCTGCTACCAGAGAATTGTTGGGTAGAGCAAACACCATTTTAGAAAATTATTTCATACACAAAAGAAAGCCACTGCAAAGCAGGTACCCACCAACTACAGTTTTTGCAAAATAAAAAAAATGGAAATGTGTTGCTCTGGTAACATTTATATTGTGCATTCCCTCCAGTGAGCTGAAGATAACATCCTCCTCCTCCTCTACTTTAATCTCACTACAACAATCCTGTGAGGTAGATCAGTGTGAGAAGGTCTTGCCCATCGGTCACCCAGTCGGTTTCATAGCTCTGAGAGAACTAGAACCTAAATCTTCTAAGCTCCTGACCAATACTCTAACCATTCTGCCACACTAGCTCTGAAGTCACTTTTTAAAATAGATTTCTGTTTTACACTTTAAAGAGTCAAAGGCAGTAATGGGGAATCTTTGGTATTCGGGAAGTATAGACCTACAGCTTCAACAATCCCTTACAATTGGGTGAATTGGGAAAGATTTCTTGGAATCACAGCCAAGAATATCTGTAGAGTCAATGATTCCCCTGCAGAGCTGAGTTCCACATAAATAGCCATGGCAGTGTGAGGCCTGCATGTGTCTACCTATGCTGTTGACACAGAGGAATTCATTTCTGAGTAAAAATGAACAGAATTGCCATTGGAATCTACGAAATAAAGGTTGCAAAGTTTAGTTGATACTCTGGAGGGTTTGCAGCCTTCCTTCATTAAGTGTGGTTTGTCTCATTCCTTATGAAGCTATTGGAAAAACAGATATTTTTAAAGGCTGGTTCCCCTCCGCACACCATGAAGGCTGGGTCCCCCTCCCTTCATCCCATGAGACTTACATTAAAGAGCAAGGCTGGCACAGGAGTGAACCGCCAGACATGAATCATGCTGATGGCATCAGGCAGGTGCCCTTCTCGGGAGCCAACAAAAAACAACCTGTGGAGAATGAGCAAGTGTGAGGGGAAAATGCTGGCTGAGATGGAAGAGAATTGTCTCAAGCTTATGATCAAGACTAGCCTGGGAACTGAGAGGAAAGGGCATTCTTATGCAAAATGTTGTTATGTGCCATTAAATTGGCTTTGACTTATCACAATCCTATGAATGAGAAATCTTCATAAACCCTAGATATCAGCTCCCATGCTCAGGTCTCACAAACCCAAGGCCACTGAATCAATACACCTGTAGTGTGGTCCTCCCTCTTTCCCTACTTCCTTCAGGTTTTCCAGCATTCTCATCTTTTCCAATGAGATGTCTAACGAACAGCCAGACCAAAATAAAGCTGTTTCGAGTCACTTTGGAGGTATGCTGTTTAAATGTCACACACATCTTAAGAGGCCAGAAGCTGCACCGATGCTATGCTGCAGTCATTAGGACTGGAGTGTGGCTTTGGCATAGCTTCTGACCTCCTAGGATGAATGCATCATTTAAACAGCATACCTCCAAAGTGACCCAAAGCAGCTTTATTTTGGCCTGTCTGTTTGGGCCCAGTGTGTCCAAAGTAAGACAGCTTCACTTCAGCCATAGTTTTTTGTGGGTTTTTCAGGCTCTGTGGCCATGTTCTAGAAGAGTTTGTTCCTGACGTTTCACCAGCAACTGTGGCTGGCATCTTCAGAGAACAGATGCTGGTGAAATGTCAGGAACAAACTCTTTTAGAACATGGCCACATAGCCCAAAAAACCCACAAAAAACTATGGATGCCGGCCATGAAAGCTTTCAACTTCAGTCATTTTGGCTTCTAGAGAGAGTTCAAGTTTAATTCGCTCTCTCAACCAAAAGAGAGGGCCTTTTCAATGGTTGCTCCCAGACTTTGGTACTCTCCCGGGGAGGCTTAGGATGGTTCCCTCTTTGCTCTCCTTCCAACAGCAAGTCAAAATATTCTTATGCCATCAGACTTTTAGATACTGGTCAGGATTGGCTTTGAATGGTGTGCTGTGCTGTTCTGTGGTTTGTATATAGCCGCCCTGAGAGCCATTAGGGCTGAAGGGTGGGGTATAAATACCTAAATAAATAAATATAGTATTTTAATGGTAACTGAACTTTCATAAAGAAAAGGAGCTGGGATCCACTAACCAATTTCAGTACTATACGCCTCTGTGAGCCAGTAGAAAGAATTTATTTCTGAGCTGCTGTTAATTCACATCACCCACTGGGCTTTGGCACTTGTGTACAAAATGGTATCTCAGTTTTAAAAAATCAGAAAATTGCAAATTCCAAAGATTAGTTTCCACAAAATTTTTCTTATGTTGCCACAACTGCTGTTTATACAAAATGGTGTCTTAGAGGACCCAATAGAAGCGAGAGGACCTCAAAAATAAGTTTGGAGGGAGTTCTAAAGCAGGGAGAATGCACGTATGGAAAACAGAGAGAGGAAAAAAGAGAGAGGTTACCTGGAAGCTGCTAAAATTGAGGCATTAAGGCCTCCCAAACAGGACAAGGCTACAGCAAGTGGGATGGCCCATTGCATGACTCCAAAAACTTGATTACCAAAGGTCTGGAAGGAAAAGCACATGAATGCTAAATGACCTGTTAGAGAAGAAGGGCTCTAGTATAAAGATAAGCACTTTAGGAGAACATGGGTGGGGAATGTGGGATTCCTCCAGGATGTTTTTGTGGCCTTTGATGTTTTCAGGCTCCCAAAAAGACTGAATTGCTCTCTGAATGCCACCAGGTGTGGCCATTCAGCTTTTAAATATATTGTAGTACCCCCCACCCACAACACTGCCAAGTATCAGAAAATACCAGTTTTTCAAACCCACCCCCAAATTTCTGGCTAATTAGTTTTGCTTTTTTTTCTCACCACCTCAATTTTTGGCAGTCTTTGCAGTTCCCAGAGGGTCCCAAGGGAAAAAAAACTGTCCTTGAATCCACCAAGGTTGCCTATCTCTTCAACAGGACATGAAGAGGAGTGATACTAACCACAGCCACAGCATCACTTGACAATATCTCCATTTTGCTCAGCACTGTGTAATAGGCCACATTGGTCATGATGTAGATCACTGTGACGATGGGCATAGAGATGCCAATGGCGAGTGGCAGGTTTCTGAGGAATGCCAGAGAGAGATAAGTTAAGTCCCCTCCATCAAACAACTAATACCTTCCAACACCCCAGTCACACTCAGGATTATCAGGTGAGCAGTCTAAATCCCTAAAAAACTGCTCCCTAAAATCCTCTCTGATCTAAGTCCAGCTCCCAGAATCCACTGCTTCCAGATTCCCTGATACCTAAGTATCCTACACAGCTCAGTGCACTCCTCTATTTTTAAGTTAATTTACATTATAAAAGAATATTGAAATGTGGAAATATTAGGATTTTTTTTAAAAAATAATCTGCTCCAGCTAAGCAGAAAGTATAAGTCTATTTCTGTTCTTGTAAAGATTCACTTCGAGGAAAAGTATGCCACTCCCTATTGCTCTTTTTATATTTGTACCAAGTTCTCTCTGATTTCCAAGCAAAACCCGACCTTTAGATTTCCAATTATGTTTTGCTCTGCAAACTGTAATATGCTTTATTTTGCATTTGAGTGTCTTCTTTGCCACTTGAGTGAAACACAGGTATCCTAGATCCTTCCACGCAACCTTCTAGCTCTGTTGTAATGGCAGAGATTAGCCACTCGATGGCAGCCACTCTCCACATGAGTTTATTCCAAACAAAGCCCACTCATGTGAATGTCACTGGGAGGAAAGTATGGAGAAATCTACTGTCAGTGTCATTGGGATAGCTAGTCCAACTAAAATCCCAACCCTCAAGACAGGTGGAAAAGGGGACATTGCTTGAGGTTAGTCCCCCTCCCAATTTTCTGATGCAAAGCACAAACTTTTAAGGTCATGACATGAGTGAGAGTAATATTGCTTTTCCTCAGGGTCATCACTGGCATTGTCCAATGTGGGCCGGTGGCTTCATTCCATACCACAGTGGCCTCACTAGCCGAGAACAGGGAAAAAACATGCCCCCCCCCCCAAGTTACAGCAACACACTCATGCATTTCAGACATTGACCTTTCAGGGTTCTTGATTTCTTCAGTGACGAAGTTGAGTGTGTCCCATCCAGAGTAAGAGAAGAGTGCGGAGTAGAGTGCCAAAGCAATGCTCCCCACATGCCAAGAGGATCCTTCGAAAGAGTCTGTAAAGTTCTCAGAATGTCCTGTGAGGAATGAGATGAATTCTCATAAATGAATAAACCAGCCCATGCATCATCATCATCACCATGCTATGCCTTTGTGAAATGATGTTTTCACAGAATCACAGAGTTGGAAGGGACATGAAGGGTCATCAAGTTAAGCCCCCTGCCAATGGAGAAATCCATCCCTAAGAGGTGACCATCCAACTACTACTTAAGAATCTCCAATGAAGGAGAGTCCATAACCTTCCAAAATACCCTATTCCATTATCAAATAACTCTTGCCTAATGAAAGTCTTCCTAATGTATAGTTGGAATCTCCTTTCTTGTAACTTTAATCCAATGGCACATGTGTTGTCTTCTGGAGAAGCCAAAAACATATTTGATCCATCTTTGACAAAACAGCTCTTATTTAAAGATAGTTATCATATCACCATTCAGTGTTCAGGCTATACCTAATTCCCTCAACTGTTCTTTACAGGACTTGGTTTCCAGAATTTTTGCCATAATATCCTTTTTAAACTTGGGCTGCATCTGCACTGTGAAATTAATTCAGTTTGATGCCACTTTAACTGCCATGGCCCTATGCTATGGAATTCTGAGATTTGAAGTTTTATGAGATATATAGTTTTCTTTATCAGAGAGCTCTGGTGCCACAACAACCTACAAATCCCAGGATTCCACAGCATAGAGCCTATGACAGTTCAAGCGGTGTCAAACTGCACTAATTCTGCAGTATGGCAGCAGGCTGAGGTGTCCAGAACTCGACCGCTATCTGTAGCAAGATATCAGCGTTATGCAAACCATCACTTGATACTTACAGTCACTAAATGGAAAAATATTGATGTGTGAGCAAGCCCCAAAAACAAAGAGAGGCAGAAACCACAACTGGGAGCCTGCATTTGGATCTGTGTTCATTACCCACTTTGCAGCTTGGGGCTGGTCACTGTCAGTTTTTTTGCTGTAGAATGGCCTGAGAGGCCTACATCTTGAAATACAATGAAGGTTAAGAATGATTCCATAAAACTGAAAATACTACATCATGACTAAACCTGAAGGCATGCGAAACTGCAAGTTGCAGAGATGGGTGTTTAGTACCTTGTCCAATTCGGATGATGCCGACAATGATGACAGCAATGAGAGCTAGCACCTTGGCGTAGGTAGACAGATCCTGCACCCGAGTGCCCCATTTGACATAAGCGCAGTTCACAAAAGTGAGTAAGCCTAGAAGAGAAAATCACACCAAGGCAATGGACCCGAAAACAGTATCAGCTTCCACTTGAAGCTCCTGAAGTCTAAACAAGAGAAGATAAGCTGAATCCTCTCCCTCACCACTAATCCTTCCTCCTAAAGATTGACACTAGGGTTGACAAATCAAGACTATCTTCCCAGCAGGGCCTGAGATTTCTGGATGGATGATCATAGGGAAAAGTGAGGAATGGGGCTGTCCCTGCAATTGCTCCCATTGCAATACATTTATTATATCAGGGGTTGTGTGGTATAATGGTTTCAGCATAGAACTATGACTCTGGACAGCAGGATTAATATCCCTGTTCAGCCATGAAAACCCACTGGGTGACCTTGGGCAAGTCACACTCTCTCAGTCGCAGAGGGTGGAGATAGCAGACCCCCTCTGAAGAAACCTGCCAAGAAAACCCTGTGATAGGGTCGCCATAAATTGGAAACAACTTGAAGGCATACAACACATGCATGCAACTCAGCTACACTGACAAACCTTAAAAGGCTTACAATGAAGCACAAAAATGAGACATCTACACACCAGGACACAACTGATCCCAGTGTCTAGTCTGCCTTCTCCCAGCCTGTTGCTCTCCAGATGTGGAGAACAGTGGAAAATTGGGGTTGTAGTCCAACATATCTGAAAGGCATAATCTGTGTGTGTTGTGGGGAGAAGACGGCCTAGATCAAAGCATGTTGGAGGTCAGCCCATCCTCCTCCACCCTACACCCTTGTAATGAGATGCCTTCACACACAATTGTTTGCTTATATAGGATTACGGTTGTCTATGCTGAAGAGGTTAGATTTCTGGCATACCCAGTTTTCCTGGGAGCATTAAGTCCTCTTCCCAGCAGTGCAGCTGACTACAATGCTCCTGTTTACATTGATCCCACAGACAACTAATGAGAGACATGTGGCCCAGACCTATTTGCAGGGGCCTGGACTTTTTATCTATACCTTCTACCATGGTTTCTGTTTCTTGGTCCTATTGGCAAGAGAGAGTAGATGCTGAGAAATGGCCATTAGCAGTCAAGATGGCTGGATGAATTAAAGAGATGCAAACAGATTAAAAAGATTGGGAAAGTTGCTTTTCCAGACATAGGGATTGTCTATGTGATAAAAAAAATAGCCATCATTCTATGTGGACAGAATGTGATCCCGACGCATGGGATTCAGAGTAGTTCAGGCTTTTGGTGGGGGGGAGGGGGCAGTACTCCAAACAACTCCATAAGCTCTACAGAAAAAGGCAGTTTTTTCTGGAGTATCCAGGGCTATCTGCAAGGATGTGCATTATCAATTATGGGTCCGGAATGGATCCCCCATGAGTTCCAATGGGCGACTGTGTGTGTGTGTGTGTGTGTGTGTGT
>NC_056527.1:114304529-114355998 GCF_019175285.1 Sceloporus undulatus
CCCCTCTATTGTAAACCGCTCGGATTCCCATGATTGGGCGATATAATAAAACCTATTATTATATTATTATTATTACTTTGCTATTGCTATAATCTTTGCTTTTAATTGAACAGCTATTGAATTTTTTTTAATTTTTGAATTAATGATGTTAAACTATCCTGTTTTTGTAAATGCTGTAGGCCACCTTGGAGCCTGCCTAGAGAGAAAGGTGGGATAAAAATAAAATAAATAAATAAATACATCAACGAGATGGAGATAAATAAATATGTGAGCTGGTGGCCACCTCTGGAGCTCTTCCCATTACGTAGTGGGAAACACATGTGGCTCCCAGACAGCAGAAATTTGGCCCTTCCCTTCCTTTCACTAACGAAATCAGTTGATAAAGAACTGCAAGAAGAAGCATGATGAATACACGAACAAACACTCAGAATTAAAACAGAGCGGAAAGAGACAGACATTCCCCAGCAGAATCTTGAAAAAAGAGAGAGCAAGAGAGGTACAGAAGTCACTTGCTGATCCTTTTTCTGACTTCTTTCTTTTATATACTATCAGAGTCTAACCTTGATCTTTATTCCTGGAACAAGTTGTTGTGGCTCAAGGGGCTAATGCAAGATCCGGCTTTGTGCCAGACACCAAACCCAGGGCAGGGTAAGATAGGACTGAGGAGGTTGTGTATGACCAAAGTTGAGACTTCACACACACACACACACACACACACACACACGAGAGAGAGAGAGAGAGAGAGAGAGAGAGAGAGAGAGAGAGCAGTCTCTGAGCTACTCTTCCTTGCTCCAGGTCCAGGGTACAGCTTTATTGGGGGGAAGAGGAAGGGGGGAATTGGGGACACCTCAAAGACACCACTAGACTCCTTTATAAACAAGGCAATAAATTCCATTCTCTTATCAGGCTTAAGTTGGAACACGCTCAGAACAGAGAAATCATGGATAACTTGAACTATGCTTGTTTCCTCATGGCTCTGGCAGTTATTCAAGAGTAATATGCCATTTCTGAGCACGGTCTCAGGCTTCCTTCTGTGGCACATCTTCCATCTATGTCAAGTTCCCATATCTCCCTAGGCTACTTGCTCCTTTACAAACAATCCCCCTCTTGATTTACATGGAATTCACCTATAAATGGAAGCCTCAGGCTTGCATTTCCTGGGCTCCAAACATCTAGTGCAGTTGGAAACAATATGATTTCCTTCCTATTATTTTGTTCAAAAAAATCAGTTGCATACTTTCATGCATTGCTAGAAGGGTTGTTCTCAGTTTTCATTGGGTTTTAAATTTTATTTATTTGCAAAATTCCAATTCCAAGGGGCATGATCAAAGAGCCCCTTTTTAATTGAGTGGAAGGAGGTTCCATTTCAAAGTAGACCTCATAGTTTTGGGTTTCTGTCTTGAGGATGACTTTTCAGACAAAACTACTAACTAGCCAGGAGGAACAGACTAGAGAAGAATAATGGTTAAAAGCAAAGTCTATGAGCTATCTGGTGAGAAAGGTTTCAGCTCAGCCATAAACTCAGAGGGTAGCCTCAAGAAATCATCACAGTTTCTTCCTCAGCTTCCATATCTGTAAAATGGAAATAATAATGCTTGGCAGAGTTACTTTTTTGGGGACCACAATGCCCAGAATCACATGACTACACTAGCTGCAGTATTCTGAGAATTGTCCAAAAAACTAACTTTTCCCGGCTCCTTTAATGGCCCTGTTGTTCCAAGCTGTTGTGACCAAAATAACGAATGCATCTGAAATGTTTTAGGTACTTGAGAAGGATAAGATGTGGGGAAAGAAGACATACATCTTAAGTGCATTCTTGCTGTTATTCTTTACTCTAACCATTTGCTCTGCTCTTTGCTTGAAGACAGCAGCCTCCCTAACCCAGCATATCTGCCCATTTCTCCACGGCCGCAACCATCTTTCATGTCTGACCCAGAGGCCCATGGCTTCTTTGGGCAGCGCATTCCTGTGTGTTGCAACAGGAGTGGTTTTGGGGTGAGCCTGACGCTTGCATTTCTCACCAGCTGGATCCAGACAACAGCTGCCGATTCAGCATACTGACTCTGCTGAAGTCACTCGTTTCCTGAGAGAGACCCAGAATTACCCAGAGGGAGCAAAGAGGAACAGAGAGAGATGCTGCATGGAGCAACTCAAGCTGGAGATCACGAGTCTCTGAGTCAGAAGGCACAATATGAAAACAGGTTCCTTTGGAGCATGTGCAGAGTGTCTTCTCCTCCCTGTTGGTTAACTAATGTTTATCTCAGTCATACCAAAGCAAGAGGCAACAACCTCCAGCTGAGTTTCAAATGTTAAGTCCCAAGCATACACAGACTTGCCCATATTCAACGTTTCTTTTTTCGGCCACTTTCTCCCACAGGACAGAAGGAACTGAGATCAGGACTCCTGTGGGTTTTCTTGGCATTCTGGCAGAGGAGAAGGAGGCTTAAGTGGGCTGCCTTGAAGAGGGAGGAATCCTTGAAGGTCTGTTCAGGTGGAATTCCAACTGATGAAACTCAGCTCCAGTTTGGAAGAACAAGGGGAAAGTTTTGCCTGGCTTAGTCTTTTAAAAGCCTCAGAAAACAAGCAACTGATAAAAATCAGAGGAGCCACCTTGAAGAGGTTAATCCCAGATGCATGATCCGTGTGCTCTGGTTAAGCAGGGAAACAAGATTAGCTAGAGGGAGCAAAGAGGGGGGCAGAAGTTGATCTAATCTGAGAAAACAGACCCATCCATCGGTTAGGGTCAGGGGTTTGTCGCCCAAACCTAGGAAAGGCGTGGAAGACAGTAGTTAGGGTTATGTTAGGAGTCAGGATTCCTGGGTCTCAGAACCACTTCTAAAAGGTGCAAGGGAAAGGCCCTTTATGGTCTTTTCTACAAAGATCCAAAAACACAGGGTTTTCTCCTCTTACTCCCATGTAGTCAAAACCATGTCCAAGGAAGGCAAGTGTTGCACAGGACGGGAAGCAAAGTCAGGGAAAAGATAAAGGAACAATGAAAGATTAGATAATGGGGGCAAAGAAGAGTTTGCCCTTCAACCTACCTGAAGCTTGAATGAACCTTGGCATTGCGAGAGGCTTTTTTATTTTCAAAATGCCTGCCCAGCCCATGCACATGCTTGCTCTAGAAGACCGAAAGATCTTGGGGGGCAGGTTTGACTACAACCCCCCAAATCCCCTGGCCAGCAAACTGGTGAGGGATTCTGGCAGTTGCACTCCAAAAGAGGTCCTTTCCCAGGTGCAGAACCCACAGGTTCCCTCCCCTACAATGCCCCTCACCAGTGGTACTCACAGATGCAAGCAGCTGCCAAGAGCCGACTGGCCAGGTAAGGTGCCTCACAGGAAGGGAAAAAAGGTTGCACCAGATAGTTGGCAAAGGTGATGGCGATGACTGCCTGGCTGGTGGGCTCAATAATAAGAAGGGATGTCCAGAGCCGGATGAAGGCTGGCAGCTCCCCGAAAGCTTCCAGAATATAGGCATAACTGGCTCCTGATTTCTTGATGGTGGTGCCCAGTTCAGCATAGCAGAGAGCCCCAAAGACTGAAAAAAGTCCTCCCACAGCCCAGACAACGAGAGAGAGGCCATAAGAGTCACTGTAGACCAAGACTCCCTTGGGTGAGACAAAGATGCCCGAACCAATCATGTTGCCCACAATCAAGCAGACACCGTTGAGCAGGGAGATTTCCTTCTTCAGCTTCATGGAGTCTTTGGGGGGTTGGCGAGAGGAGGTCGAGGTTCCATTGGGTACCGTCTTGGCCGGGTGGTCTTCCTGGGCGGCCACCACAGCGTAGGTGGTGTTGTTGGTCATAGCTTGCCAAGGAGATGGACAACTCAGTTACAGACTTTGCCTCTAGGAGGCAGCAGACCCTGCAAATATTTTGGTAAAAAATGGTTAAGAGGTTGAGGAGGATCAATCTAGTTTACTCAAGCGAGAAGGAAACTGGATTGGGAGCATTCACTATACTCAGATGGAGGCAAATATTAACATGGGGATGGAGATGTTCCTCTGACTCTCAAATAGGGGAATTCAGACCTGGCTCTCACCTCTGGTTCATCTGAACAGCTGGGGGAAAAAAGACTCTCATTTCTCTATTTCCCAAAAGTCTCACAATCAGAGTGTTTTAGCCCGGTATTCAGGTTGTTGCCTCGAGGCTATCACCTTTTTTATTTATTTACAGTATTTATTTATTTATTTATTTTATTCCCTTTTTTTACCACCTTTCTCCCAAAAAGGGAACTGCCACTTATTTGGGTATCTAAGAGTTTAGGGTGCTGTAGTGGTTTGAGTGTGACTCTGGAGCCTAGGGCTCAAATCCCAGCTCAGCCATGTAAACCAGACCCACTGGGCAAGTCACACTCTCTCAGCCTCAGAGGATGGCAATGGGAAACCCCTTCTGAAGAAGCTTGCCAAGAAAACCCCGTGATAGGTTCACCTTAGGGTAGCCATAAGTCGGAAACAACTTGAAGGCACACAGCAGCAACAATAAAAAAGAGTTTAGGAACCAGGAGCTAAGTGTTCTGCCGAGGAAGAGGGAAGTGGTGGCTAGTGGCTAGGATGCATGGGCTGGGAGTTAAGCTTTGTGGTTTCAGCTATAAGAGCACAATAAGGCTCGCAGACCAGGATAGATGATGGTTAAGTATCCTGAGTTATTTAGTCTCTCTATAAGGGAATTTTTTAGGAGCAGAGAGAGGCAAGGCTGGGGATGATGGGAGAGATACACACAGACAAGACACTCACCGTTCCAGGTTCAGCTTCCCCTACTTCAAGCCCAACCAAACTCACGCCAGCTTAGGAATAAAGAGAAAGAAGCTGCCGGGACAGCACTTTTAACTTGAGGAACTACCCAGGGTTGCAAGGGGGGCGGGGAGAGGGGGGTATGGGAGGATGAGCCATTGACTGGGTCCAAGGTCCAATTGGTGCCAGGTGGGGGCAGGGGGAGCCTACCTCAGCAGGACAGGAGATAAGGGGCTGGCAAATCTCCCCAGGGCCATGCCCTCTGTGAACAGTAGCAAGCAATTTCCTCAAGACATGTCTCTTCCCCTTCGCTCACTTTCTCTCTTGCACAGCAGCAGTGGCTTCCTGCAGCAGTCTGGCTGCCAGGTTTCCAAACCGCACAGAGTTCTTCTGCAGAGAAAAGAAGAGACCGGTGCCAATCAAAGGCTTGCTATTCATTTACCCATCAAAAACCAGTTAAAAATAAAAGGACTCAGCCAGGGCAGGCTGGCAAGCTGTTTTGAGGAAGTTTCCTCCAACTCTCCTTTGTATCTTTTAGCAGTGCAGTCTAGAAGAAGCAGCAAGAAATGATGCTAAGTTTTCATATTCAGTTTATTCACAGGTTTTATATGCTTAAGGGATGTATAACAGGTACTAAAATGAAAGGCAAGCCAGGATCCAGAGCAATTTACACAGTTGGCCCTGCATATCTACATTTTTTCTTATCCATGGATTCAAACATCCATGGCTTGAAAATATATATACTGTATTTTTAATATATACATTCCAAAGAGGTTTTCTTAGGCCAGGAATAGTCAGGAGTGGTTTTATCAGTTTCTTCCTCTGAAATACAGTGGGCCCTTGGTATCCGCTGGTGTTTGGTTCCAGGATCTGCCGTGGATACCAAAATCTGTGGATACTCAAGTCCCATTACATAGAATGGCACAGTGAAATGGTGTCCCTTATATAAAATGGGAAAATCAAGATTTGCTTTTTGGAATGTATATATTTTAAAAATATGTTTCAAGCTGTGGATGCTTGCATCGGTGGATAAAGAATCCATGGATGGTGAACCAGTTGGCCCTCCACATTTACTTTTGAGGCTTTGATTATTCACGGATTTAATATATGATCTCCATGAACCACTAGGTCCTTGAGCACCACTCTATGGCCAACTTAGACATAGAGATTCCTAGATGGAACACTTCTCTAGGCATCTGTAGGTCCTCTAGCACAATTCTATGGTCACGGCTGGTGGATGTTGGCCACAGAATTGCACTGGAGGACCTAGAAATTCTTTCAGATTTAAAAAAAATAGTGTGGTTTTTGTTTTCAGTTTTTCAACTTTCATGGGGGTCCTGTGTCAAATGTAGAGGGCCCAGTATATAGTTTTTTTGTTTGCTATTAAGTGCCTTTGAGTGGGCCTCGATTCATGGCAACCCAGTGGATGAGATACCTCTGACACACTATGTCCTCAATCGCTTTGCATAGTTCCTTCAGGCTCCTAGTTGTAGCCTCCTTGATTGAATCTATCCATCTGGTACGTGGTATACCTCTTTTTCTCCTACCCTCTGCCTTTCCAAGCATTATTGTAAGCTGAATCCTAAAACCACATAAGTAATTAAATGTTTAATCTAAGCATTCAAACCAAGACTCCCAAGTTCCTCTTTGCTGGGGTCAGACTAGATGCTCTCAAGGTATGGTTTTCTATGATGAAGACATTTTCACATTTAAAGGCCCAAAGTCAATGATCATTAGCAAACTAGAGTTCACCTATATTGATGGTGGGGGTGAGGATAAATAGGAGATTATTGCATGCAAAGATAAAGTGACTTACCCCTGCCGGGATACAGTCACTTATGGGATGCAATTGGGAATTATTGCACTAAAAATGCTGCCAGGCGACTGCATCTCGGCTGCATCCCGAGATGCATTTGCAAACTGCTGATTTGCAAGCCATTGAGCACGACTGGGAGCCGGGATGCAGCCAGGATGCAGTCACCCGCTAGCATCAGCGAAATTTTTAGTGTGATAAATCCCGATTGCATCCCATAAGCGACTGTATCCCAGCAGGACTAACTCACTTTATTTTTGCATGTGATAATCTCCTAAGGGTGGGAACTGGCCTTGGCCAGCCTGAAATGTTACAGATACTGTGGCAGCTTCTGGGAAGCTGCTAAGAACTATGGCTCCCTCTGCCATTTACTGTTACATTTGGGCAATATCGGCTGGCTAAGGGAAAGTAAAGGGGATGCTCAATTGCTGTTTGTTAAAAACTAAGGCCAAGTAGACACATGATGTGCCGAATGAAGCCATGAGACTCTCAGCAATGTACACGTGAACCTTTAGTCGCCTGTAATGTAAGTCTGTAAGTCTTATTATATTTAGATCAAATGATAATTAACTTAGGCTTTTAGCAGCTTCGGTTATTGATGAGGGGAATATAGGTCGGAATATTTAAATATTTATTTTAATCGCTTAATAGTTTAATATATTTTTAATATTTAATATTTAATTAAATATGCCTGTATTAAATCCAGTTTTTATATTTAAATATTAAAACAATATAATAATAATAATAATAATAATAACAACAACAAAACAATAATAAGTGTCATACTGAACATGATCAGGCTTGCTTTGTACGACTATTTTGTTTGAATTTTACTGTGATGTTCTTCACTTTTGTTTTGTTTTGTCTGTGAGCCGCCTTGGGTCCTTTCTGGGAGAAAGGCGGCATAGAAAAGAAGTAAAAATAAATAAATACATAAACCCCAAATTTACATGCTATTTAAGTATCAAAGAACTGCCCTGCTGCCTCTGACAGTAGTTCGTTACCAGGGGCGACGGTTTCCTTGGCAACCTGTATCCAAGATGGCGGCCCGAGAAGCAGTTGACCACTTCCAAAATGGCGGGAAAACTACTTCCGCCCGTAGGAACGTATCCACTAAGGGAGCCTTAGACTGCCTTTTTTTAAAGGGTAGGTGAATCAAGTCTTTGTAAAAGGCCAAAAATAGAAGTGTTAAGACGGCTAGGAAACCTCATCCGTCATAAAGACAGTAGGTATCTGGACGGAAATTGATCAACGGAGGAAAATTCCCTAGTCCAAGATGGCGGAGAAAGAGGGTTTTTCAAAATGGCGGCCACCTCAGTTTCCGGTCATAACATCCGGGCTTTCCGTTCTTCCACCAAAATGGCTGCTCCCATGGAGACCAGAAGAATACGTTTACAGTTCAGAAAAACCAACGCTTCTAGCTCCCAAAGGCCACCCAGAGGCTTCTGGGATACTATAACCATCCTCAAACCAACTCTAGTACGCAGCCTTCAGATGTTTTCCCCACTAGAGATAGTGGAAACAATCCGTACAAAATGGCGTCCCCCGTAATGTGACGTCACTAACCTTCCTTCCGGCCAGAAGCGGCGGTTCCCTCGCTGGCAATGCTTTTAAAATGGCGGCGCACAGGGCGGTGTGCTTTCAAAATGGCGGCTCCCATTGCCGAAGGTTCCGTACAGCCGCTTGGAAAGCCAGCGTTTCGCCTTTGGGATCCTCAAAATGGCCGCTTGCGTGACTCGGAGGCTCGGTAGGACTTGGCTGGCGGCGGGAGGAATGAACGGAGTGGCTGGGAGGAAGGGCTGAGCAGAGTAATCCTAGGCCCAGAAGGAAAGCCAATAGAGGTCAATGGGGCTGGCTCCTAGCATCTGATTATAGACGTGTTTTTGGGGTTCCTAAACAACTCAGTGGGGCTTAAAACACAACAAAATAAATAGAATACAATATAAAATGAAATAAAATGTTATCAAATAAAATAAAATATATACAATAAAATACAATACAATAAATAAAATAACATTTTATAAAGTAAAATAAAATAAATACAGTACAATAAATAAAATAAAATATATAAAATAAAATGTAATACAATAACATATATTTAAAATAATTAAAATATAATAAAATAAATACAATATAACATTTTATATTTATATATTATTATAAAATAATAATTATTATAATAATAAGATTTATTTCTATTTTGCCTTTTCCCGATAGGGAAATTGTATGTGAAATAAAATATATGCAATAAAATGCAACACGATAAATAAAATAAAGTGAAATTTTATAAAATAAAATAAAATTTTATAAAGTAAATACAATAAAATAAATGTAATACAATAAAATACAATACCATAAAATTTTATAAAGTAAAGTAAAATACAAAAATAATAAATACAATCAAATAAAATAGAATAGAATAAATACAATAAAATATAATAATAACAATAATTTAAAATACAGAGGACCTTGGCCTGATTGCAATATGCATAACTGTTGGAGTTAACTTACTGCTTGGCCCTGTTCTGTCGCCTCCTGTTTGCATAGAAAGGGAAATGGCATTCTGCTTTCTTATAACATTCTGCTAATAGTCTTCTTGGTGCTATCAGTGCCAAGAGCTTGCTTCTGAGAGAGTCTGTATCATTCCTGTGTAGTTAAGAAGCCCTCCTGTTTATGACTTTGAACGTGAGGTGCATTGTGTTTATACGATGTACTTAACAAAACCCACCAAACAGTGATACCTTTATTGGCCAGCTCAAAAGGCTTGTTGCAATCAGCTTTCAAAGCTTCACTGGATTCTCCATCAGGCAAAGTGCTACAAGCCAAACAGGAGGAAAAAATGGAGATGTTAGGAAGAGGCCTGCATTCTGTTGTTTCTGTCTTTAGTTAAGATGGCACCAGGAGGGTAAGTTTTGCAGGCTGCTCCTCTTCCTTCTGGCCATGTAGCTACTAGCTGTGTCTGTTGTTGGCCGTCTGGGAACTGGGAGTTTGCTAAATGGCCAACACAGCTACCCCTGCATATTTTCTGGATTGTGAGAAACCACATTGTAGCTGCAACAGGGAGACCCTAAAGAGCACTAACACTACAAATCCTTGGATTTGTAGTTTTGTGGAGCACCAGCAGTATTTGGCAGCAAAGGCTGAAGACCGCATAAAACTACAAATCCCAGGATTCCATAGGTTGCGGCTGCGGCACTAAAAGTGGCGTGATTTCTACAGTGTAGATGAAGCCCTAGATCGTGATGGTGAATGTTTTAGAGGCCGGGTGCCCAAACTGCAATGCAAAACCCACTTATTTATTGCAAAGTGCCACATCCCTCTGGCGAACTCTGTGTTGGGGTGAGGGCTCTGAGTGCCACCTCTGACACTCGTGCCATAGGTTCGCCACCACTGCCCTAGATGTCCTGCTTTTTTTTATCCTCCCAACAACCCTGTGAGGTAGGTCAAGCTGAGAGAATAACTGTCCCAAGGTTTCCCAGTTTTGTGGATTTCATGAGTCCCAGCCCAGCACTCTATATAGTAGTCTCACAGGGTGCATCTGCACTGTAGAAATAATGTAGTTTGACCCCACTTTAGATGCTTTAGCTCCCTTCTATGGTATCTTAGGATTTGTAGTTTTACAAGGTCTTTAGCCTTCTCTGCCAAAGGGTGCTGGTGCCTCAACAAACCATAAATCCCAGGATTCTGTAGGATGGAGTCATGGCAGTTCAAGTGGTATCAAACTGCATTATTTCTACAGTGCAGATGCACACTCAAGTCTCAAACAGCAGCTTCTTCCATAATAGTTGTATTGATCTATTTTGCTGTTTTGATGTAATTGAAACCAAGATCATATATGGAAGGTTTGGTTACTGTCAAGCATGTTTAAATTTGGCAATAAATGCAGTTGTTAAATGGCTTCAGACATGGATGGTCCACAGTCCAAGCAGGAAAGTGCTTTACTCTGAAATAGTAGGTGGGGAACCCTGCTGCCCCCTCACTAAGATCATAACCAGTTTTTGCTTTCAGTAGGTGCACTATTTTGTTATTCGGTCATGCATTTTCTCTTTCTACCTTCTTACTTCTAGGACCCCATCTGGCAAAAAGTGCTGCTGCAATTCGGTGCTTCCATTGCAGCACTGTTGACCAAGCTGGTGGCAAATGGAGAGTAAGGTGGGTGTCAGATGGAGAGGGCAACACTGAAGCTAAAGTAGTGAACCCAAAAAACAAGGTGAAATGGGTGTGTGGCAGTCATTTGTGTCCTGAAATTTAGGACAGAGATTGCTGACTGTCAGCCTAGTGACTGTCCTGCCGCTCCCATGATCCCTTGCGGCATTACCACTCCCATAGTCCATCACCAATATGCCAGCAAGGGCTGATGGCAGTTGCAGTCCAACATCATCTAGAGGGCCATATTTACCCATTCTGTTTTAGAATTATTTTTATGAGGTTATGATTATCATGTGATGCTTACTACCAATAGCAAATCCTTATGAGGATCAGAATATTGAAGGGTCCGCCATGATATGTGATAATTGTCAGTGGAGCCAGCACTATCTCTTTTACTATTCTACTTAATTTATATAGTTGTATAAATGTGTTTGTGTTTCCTTGCAGGCAAGGTTTACCCGTAAACTCTTCACAGTTTGGACCTTTAACAGACCTGCCTGATTGGTCATTTGCTGGTAAGAAAAACATGCATTCAGCCTGGAGGGGCAGTTTTGGACCACACAGACTGCTAAAAAGAATTTTTAAAAACCAGGTGTTTTGGAAACAACAGTTTGCCACCACTTTAACTGCAATAGTTTATTGCTATGGAATACTGGGAATTGTAGTTTGTCTGACAGAGAAGGCTAAATGTCTCACAAAAGTACAACGCCAGAATCCCTTAGCACTGAGCCAAGGCAATTCACGTGGTGTCAAACTGCGTTATTTTTGCAGTGCCGATGCAGCCTATGTCTTGTCAAGTACACAAGCCCCCATTTTGGATTCTTTAGCATAGAGAGGGGCAGCATCTTCTGTAACACCCATTTTCCTCTTTTTTCCCTAGACGGGCGACCTGCTCCACCAATGAAAGGTTATCTCAGCCGGCAGGAAAAGAATGCAGAACTTGCAGTAAGTTGGGACCATTCAGAGCTTGGGATGTTATTTTTCAGAAGTGATTGTGGCCCGGTACATACCTTCCTGGATGTCCAGAGCAGCGGTGGCGTTTTTTCCTCTGCAGGGAAGCCGCAGCCACCAAACTGCGTCTTCCCTGTGGAGGAAAAAGAACCCACAAAAAGCAGGTTCTTTTAAAACTGCAGGGACGGCATAAACAGTGCGCCACAGGCACACTGGTTACATAAGTGTCACGTGGCAACATGCAGATGCCACGCGGCGCTTACATAACAATGGCGGCACCCGTGTATACAGGGTGCCACCATTGTTATGGTGCTGCGCCGTACTAGGGTTAGGGACCATGCGGTTGCTGCGTGATCCCTTAACCCTAGTATGGTGCCAGCACGTCTGTAGCGCCGTCTGTGCCGCGCCATTGTTAACATTATTTTCTTTTTAAATGCCATTTGTTTTCATTTCTCACTGGAAAGAACATTACAGATTACATTACTTGCTAGTTACAGTCATCCCTCCATATTTGTGGCTTTGATATTTGCGGATTAGATTATTCATGGATTTCATCAATATGTTCTCTCTAAGACTGTCTAGGTCCTCCAGTGCAACTCTATGGTCAACTTTCACTAAAAGTTGCACTGAAAGACCATTTGTAGCTCCTCCAGTGCCATTCTATGGTCAGTGTATGTTGGACATTGACCACAGAGTTGCACTGGTGGACCTAGAGATTCCTAGAGAGGTGTCCTCTCAGGTAAAAACAGTGTTTTTGTTATTTGTGGTTTTTCCATATTCATGGGGGTCTTGTTCTCTTAACCCTAGCGAATATGGAAGGACAACTGTACTTGTGTTCATCATTTGTGTAGTATGTTCCTAATGTCCCTTTTACGTTGTTTTTAAAAATATTCCAAAGTGAGGCAAAAATTACAGCAAATGTGAAAAGTAAACATGAGACACAAACTGCATGGCGTAGTGGTTTGAGCATTGGACTCTGGAGATCAGGGTTCAATTGCCTGCTATATCATGATAACCTTCAGAATGTCACACACTCTTAGCCCCAGAAAACCCCATGATAGAGTCATCATAAGTTAGAAACAACTTGAAGGTACACAACAACAACAAACATTATACACACACAGGTGAACAAAGAACAAAAATTATTAATAATAATAAAGAAACATGCTAGCATTAACATTAAAACATTTTTAAAATGTCTTGAGTTAACCCCTTCTTCAAAGTAATGAGTTATGTAAAGTCATTGGGCTAAATTCAACTATTTGTTTCCCTTACAGTACACCTATTAAATCAATGCCAAGTTGGAAAGTCAGCACTTAATGCAAGTTCCATTAAACCAGTAAGCCTGTTTTAGCTGAGACCAACAGATTTAGGCCATTACTTTGGGCTTGGCACATTGAAAACTGGACAGAGCTTCTATCCTTTTAATGTTTATGCAGAAGCAGTTATTTCAGCAAGTGTTGTTTAATATGCAATGAAGTAACAAGCCACACCAGCTGAAATCACTGCTTCTGCAGAATCATTAAATATACAGGAGCCCTCTCGGGTTTTTACTTTGGCAACCCTAATCATGTGACTTCTATGGTCTGGGGCTGTTGTTGTGTGCCTTCAAGTCGTGTCCTACGTATGACGACCCTAAGGAGAACTGTCATGGGTTTTCTTGACAAGTTTCTTCACAGGGGGTTTCCCATTGCCATCCTCTGAGGCTGAGAGAGTGTGACTTGGCCAAGGTCCCCCAGTGGATTTTATGGCTCATCAGGATTTGAACCCTAATCTCCAGAGTTGTATTCCAACACTCAAACCACTATGCCACATTGGCTCTCAAGGTTTGAGGTTACAGTTCCCCAGAATATTGAAAACTGGATTTGTGATTTTTGGGGGTAGGGTTGCTAGAGTGAAAACTGGAGACAGCTCCTGTCCCTTGTGCACAAGAGGCATTTTTAGCAGGTGTGGCTAGTGCCTACAACCAGGTAAAAAGGAACAATTCCCCCAATGCAAAAGTTTTCAATCTGGCAACGCTTCTCTAGGAAGAAAGGAGACGTTAAACTAGTAGGATTTTAAAAATCAGTGGTTGCTCTTTAGCATGTGATAACCCATTAAAAGCAAATAGGGCTGTACCCCACAAGGAAAAGAATCCGGAGTATTTCAAGGTGTGCTTCTGAACATGTGAAGAATGGCCCACCAGCAGGTTCATCCTTCTCAGCTTAGGCTACTTCACAGGGTTCCTGTGAGCATAAAGGAGGAGAGGAAACCAGCTATGCCCACCACTAAACTCACTGAAAGAAAAGCGGTATGCAAATATAATTGACAGTAATAATTACTCTGGATGTTGTGTATTAATAGTGTACTTCTGAGCATGGGAAGAATATCCCACCAGTGGATAATCACACACAGTCCTTTTGGTGTCTTGTAAAAGATAGGACAAAACTGTTGTTTCAGGTACAGTTTGAACAAGCATCTTCTTGGGAATACTCCAAACCTTCAGAATTGTGATTTTGTTCACTCTGGAATAGCCTAATCCTTTTTGGAGAGCTGCACTTCTCTTGGTTAACTAGGTTGGTTGAAAGACAAGACAACTGGGTTTGAAACTGGGTTTGAATTCATGGTGTAGACATAATTAATTAATGTACTCTCATGTCCTTGTTGTCCCCTCATGACAAATAGTTGAGAAGGTGGGAAAGGCCTCTCTAGGATGCTCTACTAACTCCCATCTTGCCTCCACAGCGTCGTGTCGCCATGATTTCAGCCGAGATGGATCATGGGATTGAGAAGTGGGAAGCCCAGCAGAGAGAACAGGAGCGACAGGCTCAGGAAAAACGATGCAACAGGCTCCAGCCAAAAGGAAACTTCTTCCCAGAGACTGCCAAATAAATACTTTTTTCCCTAACCTTGGGCTAGATGTGTCAAGAAGTTCCTTTTTTAAATAATGAAGAGTTCTTTTTAAAAAACACTGAAGAATTAATTCTTTCCTTCATCAGTCAGCACAGCCCTATGGCCATTCTTTATTTTTGTGGGCCCAGACATCTTTGTTTACATGTGGCAGCCATTTTGTATGTTGTGACTAATGGACTGGGCAGTATATTACACACTGTGGTGGATGGGCTTTAGATGGTAGAAAGTTGCCTCAGTGTCTTCCTTCCGCTTACACCTGGGGCAGTGTTGTGGACTGAGACGTCTAAGCTTAACGTTTACATTGGGGGAAACAATTAGTTTATCCTAAAGCCACTATGGTATAGTGGTTTGAGTGTAGGAGTATGATTCTGGAGACCAGGATTCGATTTCCTACTCAACCATGAAAATCCACTGGGTGACCTTGGGCAAGTCACATATGCTCAGCCCCAGAAGACCCTGTGATAGAGTCACCATAAGCCAGAAATGTGTTGAAGGCACACAACAACAGCAACAAAGCTAGGCATCACAAGTCTGTTTCTGTTATAAGCCAAGAATTCTGGCTTACATCACTATAAACCATGAATCCTGGTTTATTAGTCCATAATGTGAGTTAACTGTTGGTTCAACAGCTTGATTATGCTCTTTGCACAAGGGGTAAACAAACCAGGTGTGGACAGTAGGATAACAGTTGAACTATATGGTTTATTTTGCACATAGGAAACTGGATTTGTGAACCAATTGACAAACCCTGGCTAAAAACTGGGCTGGAAATTTTGACTTGTTTGGGCACAATAAACTAGATCTGCATAACTTGATGCAGACTACACCTCACAATGGCTGTAGGGTTGATGGGAATTGCAATCCAAGACATGTCATCACCCTTCATATGCTCATGTGAAGACCCTGCCTTCTCTGTTTAGTCTTTTTACTCACCTGTATGAATGGGGAAAACAAAGCAGGAGAAAATAGGCATGTTGTGATTTTGTAAATTAGGATTTCTGACTTAAAGTCATGTGCAAATATAGCATCCCACCCATTCATATGGTGTAATTTAATTAAAATTTTTGCTAAGGATAGAAGGGAGGGCCAGTGTGGTTCTTGTGGTTTGAGTGTTGAAGGCAGACTGGAGGCCAGGGTTTGAATTCCCACTTGACATGGAAACCCATGTGATGATTTTGGGCAAGTCACACTCTCAGCCTCAGAGGAAGGCAAAGAGGTGGTTTAGAAAAGGGAAGCCACCTCTGGCCAAATCTTCCAAGAAAAACCCAAACCACAACCCTGTTATAACTTCACCTTTGTTGTTGTGTGCCTTTGAATCATTTCCAGTTTATGGTGACCCTAAGGCGGGGTTTTCTTGGCACGATTTGTTCAGAAGTTTGCTATTGCCTTCACCTGAAGCTGAGATAGTATGACTTGCCCATAGTCACTCAGTGGGTTTCATAGCTGAGCTGGGAATCAAACCCTGGTCTGCAGAGTCATAGTCCAATCCCCAAACAACTATGACACTGTGGCTCTCCAGCTTCACCTTGGGGTCACCCTAATTTGGAAAAGACTTGAAGACACACAACACCAAAGAGAGGGCCTCTGAGCATACCTAAAGCATTTCCCCTTCCTCTGCTACCCTAGGCAGACAGCGTTTCAATACTGCCAAGATGCTGAGCTTCTGGGAAACATTAAATTTGCTTGGATCTCCTTGCGCAAATGAAGCACTGGCAACCCTGGCCTTCAGGGTAGGGGAGGCGAAGGTAGGACAAGAGTTGCCAAGAATTCACACTCATTATTCTGCCTCTGTCATCTGGCTCAAGGCGTGCGTGTGTGTTTTTTGTAAGTTGGGGGAGATCCCAGCCTGGCTTCAATTTGGGTGGTGGCCACCAGCCAGCTTGGAAAGAATGTTGGCTCTCCTTTGTGGAGGGAAGAAAGGAGCAGCACAGCCTTCTTTCCAGCTGTGTGGATTCCCTCTTGAGCTTTCTGTAGGGTTTCTCTCTCTCTTTCCTTTTTTCACCTTCCTTTCTTCCTGGCCCCGTGGGAACCTCTGCCTGCTGGAGCTGAGGTCACACACTGAGGGAGGGAAAGAAATAAAGAACGAGAAGGCTGAATGAAAAAGAATGAGAGATCCCAAACCCTAGCCATGTATATGCGTGGTCATGTTCATAGTGAGAAAGACGGCTCTCCTGCATTGATGATCCCATCCATTCTAGCCTTCCTCCACCCCTAGAATTGGATTTTTCATAAATTTTGGAAGGAGAAAGTTGAGAGAATCCTATACACTCAGTTGTGTCTGTGTGTGCTGTGTGCCTTGAAGTCATTTCAGACTTATGGCAGCCCTAAGGTGAATTTACTGCAGGGACGTCTTGCCAATTTTCTTCAGAGGGGGTTTGCCATTTCTATCCTCTGAGGCTGAGAGAGTGTGACTTGTCCAAAGTCACCCAGTCGGTTTTCATGGCCAAGTGGGGATTCAAACCCTGCTCTCCAAATTACTATGCCATGCTGACTCTCATGCACCCAGTATCTTCCCTTCTTTCCCAGTAGTGGCTTCTTGAGGTTATGCTTAGCTTAATTTAAACAACTTGGACAACTCTTAAAATATGCATTGTTGGCTACTTCTACCAGTTCTCCCTCAGCCGACCTTTCTCCAGGCATTTGGGATGGCAGCTCCCATCATTTTCACTGTGTACATCACAGGCTGTGCTAAAGGATGTGGATAGTTGTCTTCCAAACCATCTGGAGAGCATCATTCTAGGACAGTGGTTCCCAAGCTTTTGGTCCTCCAGATGTTTGGGATTTGAGCTTCCAGCACTCCCGACTGTCGGCCAAGCTGGCTGGGGCTTCTGGGAGCTGAAGTCCAGAACATTTAGAGGGCCAAAGTTTGGTGACCATTGGTTTAGAGGATGCTCTGTAAAGCCTGGTCCTTCAACCCATGCTTCTGCCTGCCTCGTCCATCCATCCCTTCCCTTAACATCTCAGGCCTGGGTTTCTCTCTAGCTTTCTAATACAGGAACTTGGATGCCAAATTTGGGTCAGTGGCTCAGCCAGGGGTGGGAACAGAGCAGGGTTATTTTTCACCCCAGTTCCAAAAAAAATCATCATCTTTCCATAACAGGATCCTACTGGCAAGAGATGAGATCAAGCCAAGCCCAGCCCTGCTGGATTTTTTTGCAAGAGGAGCAGAGGGAGAGAGGGAGGGTGGTGTGAGATGCTCCCATTCCTTCCCTTCTGCTCCCCCTTCCCCCCCCCCACCACCATCTCAGCCTTGCTAATTCCAGCTGTGTTTTGAACACATCTTTTTCCTCCCGCCCCACATCTGTAATTGCTTCCAGATGTGGCAGCCACGAAAGCAAGATGAGATCAGCGCCTGGGACTTTGGCCAAGTGCACGGGACCCAGAGGGACAGCCAACAGAGTGGAAGGGAGGGGAAAGCAACATAGCTAGGGTAGATTCAGGCCTCCAACTCCAGCCCCCCATGTGTTCAGAGCTTCCAGTGCCCCCCAGTCTCACCACAGCTCAGCAAAGACAGCCAAAGAGATGGTTGGGACATTCCAGCTGATGTCTAGCTCTATGTCCCTGCCAGTTTCCACTGCATTATTCCTAACTCAGGCTGCATCTGCACTGCAGAAATAATCCAGTTTGACCCCACTTTAACTCCCATGGC
Source organism: Sceloporus undulatus (assembly GCF_019175285.1). NCBI lineage: Eukaryota > Metazoa > Chordata > Lepidosauria > Squamata > Phrynosomatidae > Sceloporus > Sceloporus undulatus. The sequence continues at coordinate 114,322,717 of NC_056527.1, forward strand.
TCAATGCTATGAAATTCTGGGAACTGTAGTTAGTTATGGTACCAGAGCTGAGAAAAAAAAGCTAAATATCTCACAAAACTACAAAACCCAGAATTCCATAGCCTTGAGCCATAGCAGTTAAAGTGGGGTTAAACTGGATTATTTCTGCAGTGCGGATGCAGCCTTAGTTGATCAGTGGCAGGGCTGTATAATTGGCGTCACATTGGCAGAGACAGGATACAGGGCTCTGTGTGTCATGAATGCATCTCAGGTGGTTTGATTTTTATATAGTATTGTGTGTCTTTAGTAAATGTCGTTTGTTTTAACCCTTTAAATTCTTATTTTTCCCTGCTAGATTTTTTGACTTACATCCAATGTAATTACTGTATATACTCATGTGTAAGTCTAGAAATTGTTGTCAAAAAAATTGACCCAGAAAAACCTGAGTCAACTTATCCACGGGTCAGTGTAAGTACTGTACTTTAACTCTTATTTTAAAAGGAACCATCCCCTTGTGCAATCTGTCCTGAAAGTACTCACACCCCTCTGCTCTCTCATCCATCCATCCTTTAGCATGGGCACAAACAGTTATGCCCACTGGAGTTAAGTTATTTGGCATTGTTTTCCTTTGCTTCATTCTGTGGTGCACAAACTTTGGTCCCCCAGATGTTTTTGACTTCATATCCCAGAATTCCTGACTATTGGCCAAGCTGGCTGGGACTTCTGGGAGCTGAAGTCCAAAACACCTGGAGAACCAAAGTTTAGGAACCACTACATATCCTTTGTAACATGCCCCTAAGTTTTACCTTTGACTTATCCACAGATCATATCAAAATCCATAATTTTGGCCCCAAAACCTGCCCTCAACTTATACATGAGGTCGACTGAGTTGAGTGTATACAGTACTCCTCCCATTCCCTCGGACATCCAAAGTTGCCTTCAAAAGAAATAGATGCCAGCTATTTATAACAAGCACACTGATGTCTCCTACACAATAAATATGGCTAAGCCTTCAGCCTCCAGAGGCTGGACCAAAATGTGATCAACATTCCTCCAGAGAGGACCAAAAACATTCTTCCAGAAGGGGATCAAAATGTGATCAACAGAGGTGGTTTTACAGATCAGCGCATGTAGAAATTGGAGCACAGTTCCTCCGGCTGTGTGCTGCGCCAACTCAACCAGTTCCCGCACCAAACAAAACAACAACCACCCCCAAGACACACAATTTTCCAGAATTGTCGCCTTGATTGGCAAAGCAAAATACTAGGAAGCAAGATTTCAAAATAAACATTGCACAATAGGATGAGGCAGGATAGCAATTTTTGAGAGGGAGTGCCACTTTCTTTCAAAAACAAGCAAGCTAGAATTCTATACAATTTCGAATGGGGACAGGGAAACAGAAGATTTCACTCTTCCTGTTCGCCTTGCGACGTCGTCACATCCAAAGCCGGTCTTGGCTGTTTGGCACTAGAATCTGCCAAAGATGATCTTATGCATCTAATTTTGGCAAGGAAACAATAGCAGACCATCCTGTTTCCTGGTCATTCTCTCTAACAAGTCCATTTCGCTCACCCATTTTAACTGGGTAAGCCATCCTGAATTGTGAGAAGCAGCTATGTGAAATCAAAAATGAGCATTTCATTTGCTATTACAGATGCTGTGGACCTCGTTACAATTAATTCCAACTTCATCCTTGACCATTGGCTATAGTTGCTGGGATTAATGGGATTTAGAATCAAGCAGCCCCTGGAGGATCAGATTCTCTAGCCTTGCCATAGTTGAAACCTTAAGATAATGCTACAAGCTTATTCCACTTTGAAAGTGATGTGTAAGTACAGTCGGCCCTCTGTATCCATGGATTTTGCATCCATGGAGTCAATCAACCACGGTTCGAAAATATCCATAAATATTTTCCCCCCCCCCAAAAAAAAAACCTTGATTCGGTTGCTTTATAGATGCCATTTTTACTACTCCATTGTAAATTGTGAGATTTGAGCATCCACAAATTGTGGTATCCACAGAGTCCTGAAATTAAACCCCAGGAGATACCAAGGACCCACAGTACTTTTAAACAAAATATCCTTTACAGGCATTCTGATATAATTCAGAACCGTAAAAGGACATTACTAGGTACCTCCTTCAATATATCTTTACCAGTTTCCTGCTTCAACATTTCGAATAATTCTAAATTTTACCGGGGAGAGCAGAAGGATTGACAAAAATAAGGCATCGTGGGTTGGAAGGAGGGACAAAGACAATGTCAACATTGTCTGTATTACTTCATCCTTGGAAGCTGTAGAAACTGTAATGCTGACAAACATGAGTCCAGTGGGACTGTTACTAGGAAGAGCTTTCTAATTAAGGGAGGTGATGTATTGGAGCAATATGCCAAAAACTTTAAGCCATCATCACTAGTGTCCAAGAAAAGGTTGGACAGAGCTACTGAGATCCATGGAGGAGGAAAAAAAACTTAACAGTTTTGAAGATCCCTCCTAGGCAAATATTCCAAAGGTCTCCATTCTTAAACCCCATTGTATCCCCCGCCTCAATAATGGATTACGTAGGAATCCTGCAGACACCAACGGTTTGGGTTTGGAGCCCTATGATTGCCATTTATGTATGATCCAATATATTCTCTTATTGACAGCTAGTACTAGGTAATCTCTGTGGTTAACAGCCGCAAACATCATATCTTCCAACATTTCATAGATGAAAACTAGGACAGATGTAGCCAACCAACATGAGAGTGCGGTCAAGGAAGATGGCAAAAGTTATTAATGAAGGAAAAGGCAAGGGTGCAGTGGTTTGCTTTTGCCTGAACTGACTGGTAGATTCCACTCCCTCATTTCCTCTCATCAGTGCTAAGTTAAGTGATTATAAACTACTTTTGTACTTTGAAAAGGGGAGTATCTTGCCAAAGAGCTAAGGAAGCAAGCTAGTGTAGGGAATGCAGAAGAAGGTTGCGTGCCAAAAACCATTCTATTTTACTACAGAGGCAGAGAATTCATGAGGGCAAGCCATCATAGGCAGTTTGGCCACTTGGCGATAATAGCAGCCTACAGGATTCATCCAAGTGCAAAACACTCCCAATTGCTGTAAAAATCCTGATGTATTTTGTTTATTCTGTAGGTGTAAAGCTTTCCTCTAAAATAGTAGGCTGAAATCTTATAGAGACACTTACCTGGGAGATAGGCTGCTGCCACACTGGAGAATTAATGCAGTTTGGCACTATTTTAACTGCTATGGCTCAATGCTATGGAATCCTGGGATTTGTAGTTTTCTGTGGCACCAGAGCTCTCTGACAGAAAAGGCTAACTATCTCACAAAACGATAAACCTCAAAATTGCATAGCACTGAGCCATAGCAGTTAAAGCGGTGTCAAGCTGCCTTAATTCTGTAGTGTAGATGCAGCCTAAATCGAACTGGACTTAAATGGGATTTACATACGTACTTCTAAGTACATAGACACAGAACTAAACTGTGAATGGACTAATCCCGTATTATTCATTTTTGTGCCTGCCTTTCCAAATTTTGGTCCAACGAAAACTGGGAGGAAACAAACATTTAAGAAAACTATCCACATTCCCCAGAGTAATTTTCCCCCAAAAGGAAAAATAAATCACACTTTCATACAAAATACTACTAAAAGGGGGGGAAATTCCAGCATTTATTGGTTTTTTTTTTAAAAAAAAAATATTTGGTGATTCTTTTTTCAATAACAAAATAGTTGTGAACAACTTGTGAGGGGACAAAAATAATAATAATTCTTCTAAAGCTTCCAGCATTTTAAATCCATTTCTACCCAGAAATGGGACCTTTATTGCTAAATGTTGAAAGGAGTAACAGAATTGAACAGCCTACAGGCTCCCAGCAATATATGTATATTTCCCTCCCAATGAATGGGTGTTTATTATTAATAGCAAAATAATAACAATAATAACAATAATAAAGTGGAACCATAAAAATATTATTAAAAAGCCCACCCCAAAACACAAAATGTATCGTTAAACACAGTTTAATTCCGTTTGGAGACCATTTGAAAAACACACAACCCCAAGCCCCCGTTAAAAATGGTCTGAACAGGAGAGAGTTAAGACATCCTCAATCCCGGCCTGCAGGAATTTGGGGGTTCTCCTCCCACCCCTATTCTATTTTCACCCACCCTGTTAATGCACTATTTTTTAACTTTTGTTTTTTAAAAAAGGCATTTCTATAGAATAATTAAAATTACATATTCAACATTTTTTTCAAAAAGAAAATTAACATTTTTCCCCTAAGACAGGAGGTTAAGGCAGAGTTCTCTGGTGCAATACCAATTTTTCTTCCTCTTTGGATCTCCTTTTTTTGTTGTTGTTTCTTTCTTTTGCAAACTTCCACTTTGGTGTTTGTTTGTTGGATCCAGAATTGATAAGAAGTGACAATTGTAAACTTTGTGCAAGTATAGTCAGGTGTCGGAGAGTAAACATTTTAGCAAACCTGGCTCGCCATCTCCATCTCCATCCCACCTCCCATGACTACTTTCCTCCTCCTCCTCCAGACCACCGCAACCATTCTCCCATCTCCCATACTCTCAAACTTGCTTCATTTGCTGTTGTGTTCATGTACCAATGGCCCATTCCCTTTCCAGATGTGGCCCATTAAGATGCCTCCCCAACCCTGAGAGGGATGGGCAGATGTGCCACGCCCCCATATTTTGACTCCGCCCTCTTATGTACCAACATGCGCCCTCCCTGCTATTTTCTATATGGACCGCTTCATCTATTGGTCCTCGCCCAATGGAATGATATTGTTCCCTTTGGAATGCTTAATTCCATTCCACCAACTTTTAACCCCTCCCCTTGGAATGTTACAGCTTCCCTTCCCCACCCACATTTGCATAGCTCCTCCCACTATTTAGCCAAATCCAAAATTCCCCAAATATTTGAAGCCATGCCCATTTAGTTTAAAGACCCTCTTCCCTCATTCTTCAGTAACCCAACAATGGACATCACCCTTGGTTCCACCATCAACCATCAACCTTGGATGGTTTCACCATCAACCCAACCTTGGAAAGAAAGGCAAGAAGGGAGGGGAGGACAAAAGAGATTATCTATGGAGGACCAGAGCTGGGATAGGAAGAAAGAGATCTTAGGACCCATATTTCGGACCGTGGGGTGATAATTTAACCTTTGTCTCACCAGGTTCTAGAAGGGGAACCTTAGTGGATGTTTGAAGTTAGGTTGATGTTGGATTTTGCAAGTCTTTTTTTTCCTAAGGAGGCCAATGGATGTCCCATCGTGGCCACAGTGGGGTTGGTGGAACCAAAACCAGCATGGAGAGAGGTCCTCTTTCGCCTCCTCAAATGTTACATAAATGAGCATGCTCAGCACACCCACCGTGTGGGATATTAGGAGGAGGAAGAGAGGGAACGCTAAGCAATGGCAGGAGGAGGAAAACAGGGGTAGAGGAGATGGAAAGTGGACATAGAGCTACATATACTGATGCTGAAGGAAAAGGCAAAGGATGAGATTTTGGAAATGAAGGAATGGGGGAACGGGGAGGAGAAGTCATGTTTAAGTAAGCTGCACAGGAGGAGGGCAGAAGGGACCAGAAGGTGGATGAGAAAAGAAGATGGGAATGTGTCAGGAAAGGAGGGAGCAGATGGTGGCAAGAAGAAATGAAGAAACACAGATGAGCCAACTAAAGGGAAGGGGGTTCAAGAAAGTAGAGTAGGAGGTGAGATGGTGACAAATGGCAGGAGACAAGAGTAGAGAGGAGTGGCCTGCCCTCCCAGCCAAGGTGGGACGCTCCTCACCCTGTCACACCTTGTCCAGCAGAGAACGCTGGCAATACAGCAACCGTTTGGGTGTCCCGTAGCGCTTGAAGATAAGAATGGCGATACCCAGTGCACAGATGGTGAGGAGAAGCAGGATAGGTAAAACCACAGCGGCCGCATTCACCGCCCCTTCACTGCCATTGTCCACCTCAATAATGATCACTTCTTCTCCCTCGCGTCGGTCATCTGAACTACATCCCATCCAGTCCCGGAGCACTGACTTGGGGTATCCTGGCTCCACCTTCAGCTTCTCATTATTGAATTTCCAATAACGGTCGCCCTTGTAAAAGTAGGTGAAAACTGTGCCAGGAGGTTAAGCCAGACAAAGCAAGAAAGATGGGGAAGAAAAGGAAAAGGAATTAACTGCAGAGGAAAGAAACCCAAAAGGAACAATAGATATCTTTGTCCAAGGAAGTTCAGGAGGGAATTGTGAAATTCCAAAACCCATTTTCTAGGAAAGTGGGATTTGTCATATGACAACTTAAAACCCCGGTTTTCAGTTTCAGGCTGATAATCTTCTTTCCGTGTTCAAATGTAGAATTCAAAGACTGCAAAGACTGGGCTTCATGATTTAAACCAGTGTTTCTCAAACTTTGGTTCTCCAAATGTTTAAGACTTCAACTTCCAGAGGCCCCAGCTAGCGTAGCCAACAGTCAGGAATTAAAGGAACGGAAGACCAAAACATTTGGGGAGCAAAGTTTGGGAAACATTGGTTTAAACTCTGACATCCAAATGTTATTTTCTCAATTGTGTTTTCAGTATGAACTCAGTTTTTCATTTCAGTCCCCCTTTAAAAAAAAAAAGAAATCTGACATGAAGCTCACATTCCGTCTGTAAATTATTATGCTAAAACCAGATTTCATTTGGAACATTTTTAGAAAGAATATCTGTTTCACACGGAGCATTTTCTTTGGGTTAGATCAGCATTTAATTATACTCTGATGAAAGCACTGACAGTCCAGTTAGTCATTACTAACTTAACTCCCACTGATTTCAGTGGGTCTACCTTAAGTATGACTAAGTCTGGATCAAACCCATTATTTTGAATACAATTTTTTGAAAGCAAACCGTGACTTCTTCTTTTCATTTTACATTAGAAATGTCCAAGAGTAGCCTTTGATTCCAGGTCAGCAAATTTAAGGCTAGCTTTTCAATGCCAATTCTGTTTTTTAGAAAAGGCATTTCAGATTTTATTTAGGCAAAACAGTTTTCTGATCCAAGATAGGAAAAGTCCTTCTCAAAAATACACATATAATCAAAACTCAATTCATTTTAATAAATTATTGCTAGTTGTCATTGCTGAATCATTTTATGAACACACACTTACTCATCAATGACAATCAACAACAGTTCACTAATTAAATCTTATGACATATCAAAGGATTATTATCAGGGATTGCAAACCAAATGACTTATTTAAAAAAAAACACTTCTGGTTTTTTTTAATTATTCATATTTTTTTAAGTCTGGCTATTATTACTATTTTCCAACCCTCTTACTGGAACAAGAATGACTGTTTGAATTAACTTTAACAGTTTATTGTTAGCTGGTCATTGCCAGACCATTATCCAGTGTCAGTTGCTTCTTTTTAATTACTTTCTTTTATAGTGCAAGAAATCTCATTAAAGGGGTTAAAAATGAAGTTAACATAAATTCAACCAAAAAGTGCTTTCAAAGAGCACTTTCTAAAGAACAATTATTAATTAAGCTAGAAGCCATAACATCTAAACTGCATTTTGCTACTTAATTTTCTGATTTAAACCGTATACTGGTGTAGTTCTACATATTAATGTCAAAAAAATGTTTTTAACAGTGATTGCTTTTTTAAAAACTGGTTTGTTTTTTAACCTTGATTATTAGTAATTAGCAATGTGACCATCTTTATACTGCCTGAAATTTATGTGGAAGGGATAACTGGACATAACAAGCACATCTGAAAGGATGTGATATATCTTCTTTGCATCCCTTGGCATTACATTCCTTTATAAGATTCCTGTGGATAGCAAAGATTGGCAGGCAAGAGGGAAAACATACCCTCACTGCAATGCTAAGCAAACCCAAGTAGGACAGACGTAATTTAGATTTAAACTCTCACTCAGCCATAAGATTCTTGTGTGACCACACTCTCTCAGCCTAACTAATCACCCAAGATAAACCTGATAATGTTCTTTTTTCACACAATGGCTTTCCTACACCGATGACACTGCTGTATGACAGAATGTTAGGAACTGGATGTTATATACAGAGAAGTCCATGCTAGGAAGTGGGTTCTTTTTCTCCACTTTTCTTCCCTTTCCATAGGTTAAATCTGCACTGTAGAAATAATGCAGTTTGACACCGCTTTAACTGGCATGGCTCAGTGCTATGAAATTCTGGAGTTTATACTTTTATGGGATAGTTAGCCTTCTCTGTCAGTGAGCTCTGGTGCCACAACAAGCTACAAATCCCACAGGAATTAAAGCAGCGTCAAACTTCATTACTATATCTGCAGTGCAGATTAGACCGCAGTGACATCCCAGTCTTTACATCCCTCTTACCTTCGTCGCTGGCCATAAAGGCCCCCCGGGGTGAGTCAGGGATCCCTCCCCAGACATCAATGTTTTTGGGGTAGTCGGCCTCAACAGTTCGGCTCTCTTCATTAAAGCGGTAATATCTGAGTAATGAAAAAGGAAAGTTGCATTCGATTTCAGAGGTTAAAGAGGATGGCAAGTAATTAATTTGGTTCCCATTTGCAGCAGTGCTCCTAATATGGTTGGTTGGAAGATGACAGTGATGGTAATCACAGTTCCCTGTGATGGCCAGAAGATGCCTTAATTAACTCTTGGGATTCATCATAACACAATGTGGTGTGAGCCACTAGTTCAAATGGCAATTAGAAAGGTTTAAGGTAACGTCACAGATAGCTAACTATCACACTGTTTTCTGAGCTTCTAATGAATATCTATTTAGGCAGAGCTGGAGAGAAGAGATTAATCTTTGATCTCATCCAGCAAGGCATGAGACCAAGAAAATCCCTAAGGGAAAAGGTCCCACTGATTTCCAGGAGGCAACAAGCCTAGCAATATAGAGCAAATAGGCAACTATAGGTGAAAATAGTAAAACCTTGGATAAATAAAAGTACAAGATATACATCACTGTTTATCAGAATTGGTATCACGTAACCATATGACAAAAGTATGAGGGTTCTGAAACTAGGCAGAATTCAGTGTCCTGACAGTTTTGGTTTGTTTGTTTGTTTGTTTTAAATAAATGTCACATTTATGGCCTCTAAAAGTAGGAAGGTAGGATGAATATCTGTGGGCAATACTTGGTGAGTTCTCAGAACCCAGAAGGACATAAAGGGAAAATTCCCAGTTTGTTGGAGAAAGAGGGTGCCTTAATGCCCCACTCTTTAGCTTTCCTTCCAGCATCTACATGGTACACAATTAACTGAAGCATTATCTGCTTAGATAGATAGATCCATATCTATCCATCCATCTCATTCCGGGGGTTCAAGGTGTGTCACAAAAAGCTTTATAGTTATACACACATTGAAAGCAAAAGCAATGATGCCATCGCACTCTTCCCCTTACATTCAAAGAGAAGGTCTCACCTTTCAACTTCCCCCAAAACATGTCCTCCTTTTGGCTTGAAAAGTCATACCTATTCCATGTCTCATTTTCCCAAAGGTGAGTAAAGTGCAGCCCATGGTGCCACAGATCCTCAAATTGAGCCCCCCCCCCCCCCCAAAGCTCCTACATCCCCAGATTAAAAAAAAAATGTTCAGGTCATTTTCCAAACAACTTCATGGTTAAAAACTACTGCAAAACAGAACAGTTTTATCTCCCACCAACACCTCCAAGATTCCCACATGCCTTTTAAAAATCTCAAAGTAAATATACATGCATGCATGCATGCATGCATACAGCCAGAAATTTGTCCAAAAAATGAAACTGGAAGTGATGCTACCGTATTTTCCTTAGCATCAGGGATGCCAAGGCAGCTCATCAAAGGAACCTGGGGCAACAAAATTTTTCCCCACCAACCAGCAGTTGCCCATCATTGTCCTAGATCCTTGTTCCACTCCATCTAGATCACTGGAATGGAGGAGATGGTTAACTGAAACTAGGAATGGACAACAATTGTCAGTCACTCACTTATTTCCTCGGAAGAAGTAGGTCTTTCCACTTGGCATCCAGAAGAGTGCAGCATCAATCCGGTCTGTAGGAAGCCCTCTGCCCAGTTCCTTAATGTGTTTGGGGTAACCTGGATCCAATGTGGCTTCATTGAAGACCCAATGCTTGTCACCTGTGAGAAGAAGAGCAGTCTGGTTTCTCGGGATGCTGTGGCAGAACTAAACTAGTTCAGCACTCCCTTGAAATGGAGGATCAATTTGCACCCCCATTTCACTTAGACAGTGGGCTAAGAGCCAATCTTGGTTGCCAAGAACAGTATTCACTGCGGCATTTATCCTGTTGGGAGAATATAGACAGTTCTGAAGCAAAGGGAAATAAAATTAACTAGACCCTCTTTCCCCTCCTCTCTTTCACCTGTGCTGGACACTGAAGAAAGGTAATAGGAAGAGATTCATTTGAAATGCGGTGTTGGAGAAGAATTCTATGGACACCATGGACTGCTAAAAAACAAATGAGTAAGTCTTAGATTTTAGTTTTGTGAGATATTTAGGGGCTATCCAGACCGACACTTTGTGCCGGCCTGTGCACGGGGTGAGGCCTGAGCGTCCACATGCTCCAAGCCCTTACGACGATGCCCGGGGGCCATTTTGGCACACGGCCTTCTAGACAGAGCACGCCATGATGACGCACCTCCACCACAGTGCCGAAATGACGCAGCGTGGAAGGCGCGTCATAAAGCCAAGCTGTGGCACTTATTATGCCCCTTCCAGAGAACCATTTGGGGCAGCTTCTTTTTGCTCCCTCCAGAGTGCCGATCTGTGCTGCTGCATGCGATTGCTGTGGCACCAATACAGGGCAAAAAGGGGCGGTTGCATGTCGCCCATCTGTATAGCCCCTCAGTCTTCTCTATCTGGGAGCTCTGATGCCACAACAAACTAAAAATCCCAAGATCCCATAGGATGAAGCCCTGACAGTTAAACCGGTGTCAAAGTGCATTCATTCTGCAGTGTGGCAGCAGTCTGAGATTGTTGTACTTTGGACATGACATGAGGAGACATGACTCATTAGAAAAGACAGTAATACTTGGAAAGGTGGAAGACAATAGGAAAAGAAGAAGACCACACTGTGAGTGGATAGACCTAATAAAGGAAGCCATAGCTCTGAATCTGCAAGACCTGAGCAGAGTTGTTAATAACCAGAAGACTTGGAGGTCTCTTGTTCATATGGCCATCACATGTCAAAGTTGACTTGATGGCAATTTACAACAACTTTCACTTGCAAGGGAAAATTGGACAAATGAAAGATAAGCAGCATGGTGCTGAAACTTGGTTTTCAACTCTCATTTGTCCATAAAGCCCTTTACATTTTGTGTGCATACATGCACTTGCACATATTAGCGCAGCCACAAGAAAGCCAGAAAAGTGTCAGTGGAACCCTAAGTATTTACACAGACTCTTGGATATAAAACAAAAATAAAACAAGAGAAATCACAATCTGAATAACATCGGCAACAAAACTGCGCATAAAAAATTCAGACAAGGAGATTGGACGGCCAGGGATCCCAGGCTGATCTCACAGGAAACAGGTACCTGATGCTGCTCTAACTTACACAGCCATGGCAAAACTAAAGCCAAGCCACAAATCTGGCTTGGCCTTGTAAATTTTGCCTGGAGCCAAGCTGACTGGCTGCAAGATTATCTGCAACGACTGATGGTTCGCAGAGTTTAAACTATCATGTATCAATGGTATTTAAACTGCTCAGTTTGCACTAAGCAGAAAACTATCTGGGGAAAAGAAATAATACATTTGGTTAAACAGTATATAAGCATTCCAAAGAGTTCAGGCAGGCAGCCTTGGCATGATGTGACCATCCTCAGAGGTAAAGGAGTCTGTAATAACGCACAAACCTTTAAAGAAAACAAATTTGCCATCCTTCCTCTCATAGGCTGTGTTGATTGTGGAAGGAAGACCAACCCAGAACTGACCAATGGGGAGAGGGTACCCGTCCATCACACGGTTGTTCCGGACCCGCCAAAACCATTTGTCCTGGAAAATTAAAATATCAGGAACCAATCCAAGCATGTTAAGTTATGCATGCGGGGTGTGTGTGTGTGTGTGTGTGTGTGTGTGTGTGTGTGTATCTGACATAATAAATGATACAGAATAAGAATGAACCTGCAGAATTTAACTTTTACAAGAGTTAAAATGTAGTTTTTAAAACACAAATTTAACATTTCCAGGGTCCGTAAATCTGAAGCAGGTAGATTGTGGCCCTCCTAATGTTTTTGGACTGCAACTCTTATCAGCCGCAGCCAACGCTGAGCATGAGAGGAGTTGTAGTTTATCAAGAACGGCAGGGCCATGTATTCTTTACACTGTATTAAAGTCCCAGCAGTTTACTTTAGCTTCTAATTGGTGTCAGATCCTGTTTTGCCCACTGTGTATATGGTATGGACTGACTGTAACTGGTCTTTGTGATTTGTTTGTTGTTATTGCTGTTGGTCTACTTGCTTTTTCTGTTTAAAGGTCTTAACTTTTGTTGTATACCACCTTTTCTGGCTGCACTTTCTGAACCTTTCAAAGTAAGCAAATATCTAAATACCCTAAAGGCACCAGCTCCTGTCTGATCTTGGAAGCTAAGCAAGGTCAGCCCTGGTTATTACTTGGATGGGTGACTACCAATTAATACCAGGTGCTGCAGAGTACATTTTAGAGGAAGGAAATAGCAAAACCACCTCTGGGTATTCCTTGCCTATGAAAACCCTATTAAAAATCCATAAGGTTGCCATAAGTAAAAGACGATTTGAAGGCACACACACACACACACACAGAGCAACAAGGGGGGGGCATGAGTGCTGATATTACTAAGTGGTGTAGTGGTATGTTTATCCTATGATTCTGCAATCAAAATATACCAACACGGAAAGGCTTTCCTCCACCTGGCTCCATTCACCTAACTACCCAAAATTAAGTTCCTAATCTATAACGCAGAGTAAGCAAGACTGAAAATGTATAGGAAGGCTCTTAAACTGGATGAGGTTCTTTGCAGGGTTTCTGATAATGCGGGGAACAGGCTTCCATGGTTCATATAAAGTTTATCTGCAATGCTAACTGAAGGGTAAATAATCATGCAAAATAAACTGTTATATTTCCATATTTCATATAAGTCTGCATCTGCACTATAGAATACAGTTTGACAGCGCTTTAATTGCCATGCCTCAATGCTATGGAATTCTGGGATTTGTAGTATTGAGAGATATTTAGCCTTCTCTGCCAGAGAGCTCTGCTGCCACAGCAAGTTACAAATCCCAGGATTCCATAGGATGGAGCCATGACAGTTAAAGCGCTGTCAAACTGCATTAATTCTGCAGTGTGGCAGCAGCTTAAGATGCAGAATCAAGAAGGTTGATCTGGTGTAACTTTTAGTTCGGGGGCCAGGACTGAGAAAGGAGACAGAGATGACTTTGAAGCACGACTGTTCCCTCTGTTCCAGTCCACAGCTCCTTCTCCTTTCTCTCTGCATCGCCTGCAGCTCCGATGTTCCTCCTTTCAGCCTCACCTTGAAGACAAACATCTCTCCCCTTAGCATAGCAATAGTGTCAAATCTTCCATCACAGATGTTTGGACCATACGAGGGGTTTTTGGGTGGCCGGTCAGGGACACGGGGCTTCACGGTCGTTCGAGGGACTGGCGGAGGTTTACTAGGGTGTCCCATTTCAGAACCTGAAGACAAGAATGAAAAGGATTTCTCTTAATCCCATTTATGACAGGATTATCAGCGAGAGGAAGGAGATAGAGGAGGTGAGAGAAATGGGCAATTCAAAAGTATGATTGTCCAGCCATTGGTAGAAAGGTGCCATGATGGCAGATGGGTCATTCGAGTGCTCCTGGCTATGGATGATGGATAGCTGTAGTCAGGTCAGGTTGGGGAGGAGATGATTACAACTAGGAATTTGGGCAACTAAGCCCAGTGATGATAGCTATAACTGTAAGGGATTTTTTTAAAGAAAAGAAAAAACCAGCACTGCCAGTTACAAGAGAGCTTCTATATTGAAGGACAGTATACTTCCAATAACCAAATGCTACAGAATGAATAAGTCCATAATGTCCTGAGTCTAAATAAATGAAAGATAGGAAAAGCAGCTCTGAGGTGAAGCAAAGGAAGAAAGCCTTGTGAGTGGCAGAAGTGGTTCAGACAATAAATATGGACAAGGGCTCAGAGGTCACAGTGATAAAAGGGTCATACCATACAGCTGCTGTATGCCACGCCGGTCATCTTCAGGCAACTCAAAGTTCTCTGTGTCCATCCATTGGTAGAAAGGTGCCATGATGGCAGATGGGTCATTCGAGTGCTCCAAGCCCAGCGCATGGCCCAGCTCATGCACAGCAACCAGGAAAATGTCATTTCCTGCAAAGGGAAAAATGAGACAGATATAATATCCTGGAAACAGGATTTTGTATTCTCTTTGCGACTAACTGAGCAGAAGGAGTTGTTCCTTCATACTGATATTGCAGACTAACACGGCTATGAATCCTAAAAATGGGTCAACAAGAGGCCATCATCTATTCCTCATAATATTCTAGTTCTATGCAATTTGGAGGACAATGAGTGAATCAAAGTATGCAAAAATCTTGGTGCAGGGGAACTTTCCCCCATGGGAAAGGCTAAGTTTTCACGCTTCATGAGGGCACCTGAAAAATACAGACCCCCATTTCTCATGCATGCATAAAAGCTCTGATCCAATAAAAGCCAGTTCAGGATAGTAGAAGGAACTGAATATGGGACTTTTCTCCCCAGGAAATTCCCATTCCACATCTAGAAGCAGTTGCATCATGAAGTAAAGGAAGTCTGAGGAACTGGAAAAAGGAAGTGATATTGTCGGATCTCAAGCCGATGAGTAGGAACAATGGGGACTAACCACCAGTTCCTTCTGCTTCTTCTCTTGGTGACTCATTCACACATCATTCGCATCTTCCACACTTCTCACGCATCTTTGATTCCCACCATTTCTCTCCTCAACCACCCAAAATGTTTGCTCACCACTCAGATCATCGTTGCGAGACGTCCAGGGCTCAGCCGCATCAAAGTGAGTGTCGCCACCAATGTGGGGTCCGGGGAAATAGGCGTGGGCCAGGAAGCCCCCTTCGCCATCAAAGGGGGTGCTGTCACCATGGAAACCTTCCGCAAAGAAGATCATGATGTCGGCCTGGGGTTCGTGGCCTTCGCGCACAGACGAGTAGGGAACCTCGCGGAAACGCAGAGGCGTGACTGACTGCCATACGTTGAAGGCACGTCGGATGGCACTGAAGGTGGCATGCTCACCCACTTTGGGTGTATAATTCTGGATGCTACAATAGAAGCAGAAGTTTACATCCCTGTGCTAGAAATGACCTTGCCCCAACACTGATTTAAATCTAAGATTCCCAGGGCATTTTAGGTCTAATGGGATATTACCACTTAAGACCACCTTCTGTACCCCTACACTTTCCCCTAGTCACCCCAAACTCCTGCTATATACCTAACTTCAGATGTTCTCCACATCCTCGTATTTCCATCTGTCCCCCTAAAATGATCTTCCACATTCCCTCTCCTTTCTCAGTCCCATAAATTTTCTTTCCCTCCTAGGAGATGACTTCATATTCAAGAATGTCACCAAAGGATCATTACACCATTTTCCCTTTATTTGACCGCCATTTTTGAAGACCTTGACAAACATTAAAAGTCAGCATGGGAGATGCAAGAATCTATTCTCTAGAAACCCACAAATCTGGTTTGTAGTACAAAGACTATTGGTTTATCTGGAGTTTCAGATTTCTTCCTTTTTTTACAGTTATCTAAACTGTGCACATTGTGTATTTTTGAGAAATCCAGGAAAGGCCTTTAGGGGTAGTGCATCACATCACATTTCATACAGCTTTTGGCCCCTTTAGGAAGGCCTACTCATGAGACCACAAGGTTTCCTATAACTCATCTGTCTTCTCCTTGCCTTCCCCCACACTTCTCACAACAAAAAAAACACAACTCCAAATTTTACTTTGATTTCCTGGTCAGGATGAAGTGTGTATAAACATATGTCCAGTTTGCATCCTTTTTCTCATCAGTGTTCCCTCCCTCCAGCCCCAGTCACATTAATTTCTACATCTCCTGCTCTCCCTATAATGGATCCAACACAATGTTAATCTTCTCTCCATTCCCACAGGTCAGTTCCTCCCTTCTCT
Organism: Sceloporus undulatus; assembly: GCF_019175285.1. NCBI lineage: Eukaryota > Metazoa > Chordata > Lepidosauria > Squamata > Phrynosomatidae > Sceloporus > Sceloporus undulatus. Next base: position 114,338,845 of record NC_056527.1, read on the forward strand.
CAGCACTGGCACTATTCCAAACCTCACCAAAAGCTCAGATCATAGTGTGACCACTTCAGCCCCTGGATGGCGTAGCGCCTGCGTCGTACATTGGCCTTGATCTCTGCGCCAAACTTATCTGGAACACCACAACGAGGTTTCTTCATAGCCCTGGAAGAAAGAAGACATGTGTAAGTTTCCAGCTGTGTCTGAGGATAGTGTTCCAAGTACAGTACCTCAATTTTTCTGCTGGTCTACCTATAGTGGTGGAGTAGAGGCAAGGCTAAGAAGGTCAACATCTATCTATCTATCTATCTATCAACAATGGCATAATCTGTCATCTTGCTCAAAGTTTCCTAGGTGTTCTGAGCTTAGATACAGTCCTTACAAAAGGTGTGGAAGCAAGGATGGACTTGCAGCAGTTGCTTGGTCCTGTATATGCAATCAAGATCCATTAGCTTTACAAACTACTGGTTCTAGTGGAGCCGAAAACTGATAGAACTGGGTTGCCGATATGGATGCACCTAAATGTTTGACTCTCCTTGGGAACAAAGTTGTAAGGATTGTCATAATGGGTACCTACAATGGGCGCCACAATTCAGAAAGGACATTGAGAAACTGGAGCGTGTCCAAAGGAGGGCGACAAAAATGGTGAAGGGTCTGGAAACCATGCCCTATGAGGAACGACTTAGGGAGCTGGGGATGTTTAGCCTGGAGAAAAGAAGGTTAAGAGGCGATATGATAGCCCTGTTTAAATATTTGAAAGGATGTCATGTTGAAGAGGGAGCAAGCTTGTTTTCTGCTGCTCCAGAAAACAGGACCCGGAGCAATGGATGCAAGCTGCAGGAAAAGAGATTCCATCTGAACATTAGGAGGAACTTCCTGACAGTAAGGGCTGTTCGACAGTGGAATGCACTTCCTCGGGAGGTGATAGAGTCTCCTTCCTTGGAGGTCTTTAAACAGAGGCTGGATGGCCATCTGTCAGGGATGCTTTGATTTGGATTTCCTGCATGGCAGAAGGGGGTTGGACTGGATGGCCCTAGTGGTCTCTTCCAACTCTACGATTCTATTCTATTTCAAAATGTGCCACTCTATCATTGTACACAATTCAGAATGCACCACTCCAAACACTATGCACATGACCAGGTACGTCTATGTTAATCAAACAGATCTGAAAACACCAGCATCCCTGTAATTTTCATTTGATATAGATCTAAACTACACTGCAGAAATAATGCAATTTGGCATCACTTTAACTGCCATGGCTCAATACTATGGAATTCTGGCAGAGAAGGCTAAAGTCCTTGTAAAACTACCAGTCCCAGGATTCCATAGGATGCCACTGCAGCATTTAAAGTGGTGTCAAACTGCATTATTTCTACAGTGTAGATGCACCCAATGAGAGAAGCAGGAAAGTAACTGACCAATTATACTCACGCCAGAGATAGAGAAAGTTGCTTTGTTTTGGACTGCAACCTCCAGAATGCCCTGGTTAGCATGCAAGCTCTGGTCATGGTCTCTCATTCTACTTCGATTAGGCTTTTGCAAGAGAACTTCCAGACAGATTGAGTCCCACTTTAATTCACATGGCAGGATATCCCTGGAGTTTTCTTCCCCAAAAACCAAGGTGATGTGGCTGATTGTGAAATGACTAGGTTGGGGCAATGACATGATGCAGTGACTGGACAGAGGCTTTGTGCAAAGAGAAGGGATGCTCTTGTCTCTTGCAGACATACATTTTTCTCCAGAATAATCATTTACTGGTTTGTACAGACAGAACAAGTCTTCCTCAATTCTGTGACATCTCCCTCCTGCTGTTCCCTGTCACCTAGTCACTCCATCTCTCAAGTTTCCTTCATTCTTCATCCACAATGTTTACACTCTTTGCATAACATGAAGCCTTTGTGTGAAGATTTGGCACAATCCCCTGCTGTCATTTCACTTTACTCTCCTGAGGGATCTTGTAGCACTCATTGTGTAAAATAAGTTGCAGCACAAATTCTAGTAGACTTGGTCTACTTCCTCAGATGCATGGCATTCATGCCATCTGAGAAAGCTTTTGCTCCCAGCTTCTTTCTCTCAGGTCTAATCTGCACTACAGAATTAATGCAGTTTGACACTTCTTTGACTGCTATGGTTTCATGTTATGGAATTAATTCTAGGATTTGTAATTTTGTGAGATATTTGGTCTTCTCTGCTAGAGAACTCTGGTGCCACAACAAACTACAAATTCCAAGATTTCATAGGATGGAGCCATGACAGTTGAAGCAGTGTCAAATTGCATTAATTCTGCAATGCAGATTAGACCTCAGTTTGTCTCAAAGGTATTGCAAGATCCCTCTGCCGTCTGATATTCCAAACTAACATGGCTATGTCTCTGAAGCCTCCTGTTTGCTTCACCTCATTTCCCACTCATTCTCTTTTTCTTTCTTCTCCTGTATCTGTTTTAGATGGCAAGGCCTATGGGGCAGAGATCCCCCCCATACAAGTAACCAATTGAAGATTCTTTGAATACACACACATTTAAAACTATATCACCTCACTGATCACAATTCAGTAGTCATGATATCTAATTTTGATCTGTGGAGTGAGGTGATCACAGGATTTTTAAAAGATTGATGAAGCTTACAGGGATCCTCTAGTCCTTCAGAAACAGGGGATGAGAGAGATGGATTTTAAATAGATATTTTATGGATGATTGAGCGTTCTCAGCATCAAAGCTGAGAGAAGACTTTTGTGTGAATCAAAGAATCTTGCTTTGAGCATTTCACACACAACTTCGTGTTCGTAATTGTTTCTGATGCTGTTTGATCAACAAGATGGTCAAGGATGTGTTCTGGAATTGTGAGGTTCACATAGTGGTTTTGTTAGCTTTATATAGGACAAGGGCTACTGGTTTACCTTTAGTTAGTTTGCTCTGTCCCAAATATTATGAGAGAGGTGCAGCACTGTTCTCTGCCCCAACTCTCATCTTTTACTTCTGAAAATGCTTCCGGTAACTGCTAAAAATCGCCGTTCCCCTTTCCTTGTACCATTGCCATCGTCTTGTGGTGTGGAGTTCCAGCGGGTCAACCATGACTATGTCAGACACAGATTGCTCTTCATGCAGTACCAGGGCCACCCCAGGACAGGATGTTGCTTAGCCATGCTGTCTGTTTGCCAACACTGGAAATTGAAGGCAGGCGGGCAACCACCCAGCCACAACCACAGACCCGTCCTTTCTTTCGGTTACATCATGGACTTTTTGGTGGTTTTATAACATCTCGTTCCTGCCACCAGCGTCTCAAGACTCCTTGAGGAATTTTTCTGTCGCATTCACGAGAAGTTACCTGTAGGTGCTCACTCATCTTAAATCTTCTCCCATTTCCTGGTGCCCTATCTGCCCTGAGGATGGGATTTTTCATTTGCATGATCCTTCTTGCATCCAGAAAACTTTTCTTCAATCCAGGAAAGGTTTGTCTGGGCTGGCCAGTGCTAAATGCATAGTCTGATCATGGAGGCTTCATAGTTCAGCTTCCTCTCTATTCTCCTCTCTACCAAATGCAGGCTAGCAAACAGCCAAGACAGGTAGTTTTCTCCCCTACTCCTCAGTTAACAAAATGGTTGCTTAGCCTGTGGCTGAACTGCAACTACAGGGTGCATCTACACTGTAGAAATAAAGCAATTTGACACGGATTTAGCTGTAATGGCTCCATCATACAGAATCCTGAGTTTTGTTGTTTGGTGAGACACCAACACCCCTTGGCAAAGACAGCTAAAAATTGTGTAAAATTAAAAATCCCATAGAATGGAACTACAGCACTTAAAGTGCTGCCAAACCATATTACTATTACAGTATAGTTGCACCCACAGAATGCAGTTGTGAGAGATTTTCAGTTGCTTGCACCAATGAAAACAACAACCCACAAGCATCTGTCTTTGCATTCCTCTATGCTGTGTTTCCCCTACAAAGGGGTGATGAAAAGATCCAACTGCAGAGCCTCAAAAGTTACTTTTTTAGACTACAGTTCTCAGAATCATTGGGCTGGCATAGCTATTGGCCATGCTGGCTGGGAGAGATTGTGCTTCAAAAATAAAAAGGTAACTGGTTCCAAGCTCTGCCTAACTGATACAAACAAACAGCAACATAGTGATTGTGCTTCTTCATGCAACCCAAGCAATATCAAACACATCAGTGCAATATCTTTTCTTTCTTTCTTTTCTTACTGTTTGCAATAAACAAAAATAACAATACTAAACAGTACCAGTAATTGCTTCACTTGGAAAGAACTTGAAAGATCTTTTCTTTAGGAGAAAACAAAATCCTCAACACACCTTGGCCCTGTTTGTAAACAGTAGCAATTCGTTTCTGATCTATACTAAGATTTACCTATAGACTTAATTATATCCTTCTATTTGAGACTCTCTTTTTGGACAGAACAGAAGTTCTGTTTTAGTTCTGAATTCTGTTTCTTTTTATGTTTGAGTTCTGCTCTTATCTGCCTCCCACACCAAAAAAATGTAAGACTCAGTGTTTGAATACAGACAAATAAATAGGTGGATAGATAGATAATTATAACTATTCAAAAAGTCTGGTACTGTATATTAGATTACATCTACATGTTTTTATGTGCATTGGGTTAAGTCAGTTTTATTATAAAACTCGGGAACCACACAATAAAAGACAGAAAATTGTATAACAAATGAGTAGGATATTAGCTGGTAAGAACAGAATATAGGAAGGGGAAATAAAATAATAATAATCAAGAATAAAGAAATAATCAACACTGAAGTGGAAGGAAGTCAACTGCTTTCAATGACTGCTAGAAGACTGCATGAAAGGAACTGAACATATATGGTCCACACTGCAGAAATAATTCAGTTTGACACCACTTTAACTCACCTGGCTCAATGCTGGGGAATTCTGGGAACTGTAGTTTTGTGAAATATTTAGCCTTCTGTCAGAGAGCTCTGGTGCCACAATAAACTACAGTTCTCATGACTCCCTAGCACTGAGCCAGGGTAGTTAAACTAGTGTCAAACCAGATTATTTCTGCCATGTGGATTGGACCTACAATATAAATGCTGTACTACTATTACTAACCTTGGTTGTCCACGATTTATATATTTTGTTTTATATATTTTGAAAAACCATTGTGTATGTTATTTTCTGATCTTTTTTTTTCAATAAAAAGTTGAATAGATAATAAAAAAGAAGCCTTGGCCCAATCTTCATGGTCCAGATAAAACATGCCTCCCACCATTCCCACAGCAATGACTCTGGACCCAATCTCTAGTTTTGGTGTGAACTGTCTGGTCTGGACGAAGTCTAGCCAATTCAGCACCAAATCCACCATATACCCCTGCCCTTGAAAGGTTTTTTTTTAAAAGTCACCTTTCGTTCCAGATCTTGCCAAAAGATCTGGAGCCCTCCATTGCAAAGCAGAACAGGTGTTTACAATGCCTGCTGTGGCACATGGCATCACCACCACAAGCTGCTTGCTCTGAGGTCAAAACAAGGTGCCCATCCATGTGATTTGAGGCTGGGCATCTTATTCTGGCCTCAGAGCGAGCAACCCAGACCAACAGTGGCAGTGCCAGGTGGCATAGCAGGATGTGCATACAAACAGCTGCCCACTATTGCAATGGGTAATGGAGGGACATTGGGGCAGCTCTGAGGCCAGAATATTCTGGACTGTTCCTAGAGTATTCTCGCCAGTGCAGACACCACCCTTCATAGAATCCTAGAGTTGGACGATACCTCAAAGGCCATCCAGTCTGACTCCCTGGCATGCAGGGACTCACAATCAAAGCACCTCCAACAGATGGCCATTCAGCCTCTGTTTAAATACCTCCAAAGAAAGATACCCCACCACTTTCCGAGAGAGAATGACCCGCTGTCAAATACTTTTTACTGTCAAGACATTTTTCCTAATGTTGAGGTGGAATCTCTTTTCCTGTGCTTGCATCCATTGTTCCGGGTCCTATCTTCTGGAGCAGCAGAAAACAAGCTTACTCCATCCTCAATATGACTCCCCTTCAAACACTTAAACAGGGCTATCATATCACCTCTTAACCTTCCCTTCTCCAGGCTAAACGTACCCAGCTCCCTAAGTCGCTCCTTAGAGGGCATGGTTTCCAGACCCTTCACCATTTTGATGGCCTTCCTCTAGACACACTCCAGCTTCTCAACATCCTTTTTGAATTGTGGTGCCCAGAACTGAACACAGTATTTTCTTCAACATACCAAAAACAGAATAGAGTGGTACTATAACTTCCTTCAATCTAGGCACTATATGTCTATTGAAGCAGCCTAGAATCACATTGGCTTTTTCAGCTGCTGCATCACACTATTGACTCATCTTCAACTTCTGGTCTACTCTTGTTTTTAATCATTGATGAAAACAATGACAAACAGTCACTAGACTTGAAAAAGGAGAAGTCGACAGGCTGAAGGGACTGCCAAAAGTTACTTACTTCAGGGTCTCTGAGTCGGCCTTGCCTGTCACCTGGAGCCCATAGAACCGCTGCATGGCAGCGATGGCAGCTGAAAGTGATTGAGGGGAGCGCTGGGTGTGCGTGCGAAGGTCTCCGGGGGGCAGGTAGCCATATTGCTGTAGCCAGGCCTGGTGGGGAAGCCAGAACAAGAGCGTGAGAAACAGCAAGAAGAACAGAGAAAAAAGAGAGACATGACCAGAGCCAGTCAATTATCACTAGCATGTTGACACAGGAATTGCCAAGGCTGCATCCGCACTGCAGAAATAATCTAGTTTGACAGTGCTTTAACAGTGTGGCTCAGTGCTATGAAATTCTGGGAACTGTAGTTTTGTGAGACATTTTAAGAGTACTAGATGAGTCATTCCCCCTGATATACTAGCTGTCTATCCAGAAGAATCTTTTTATATTTCTATGGAGGAACATTCAGTCACTCATGCTCCTTCCTACCATATATGTAAAAGGGAATAGCCCATGCTCTGGTTCACCGCTCTGGGGAATATCAGGCCATGTTTGGGCTACTTCAACTCCCAGCAGCCCAAACCAATATGGCTGATGGTCAAGAATTCTGGGAGTTCAAGTCCCAAAGACATTAAGGGCCAAAGATTAAGAACCACTGAGGTAGACTACAAGATCATAGGGTTTGAAGGCACCAAATACCACTGAGGCTACCTGCCCCAAACCCTGTAACGCTGCTGCTGCCCATCATGGTTGACAATATTCATCTAGGTAGACTGATGTTTTGGACTCAGTATAAGGCAGCATTATAAGGCAGCATTTCTATATGGCTCAATGCTGGCCTCAAGGTAGCTTTTTCAACAAATTCCAATCCCTTCTCTTAGCTCCTCTTCCCACATGAAAAGAGCCTGGAAGGGGGAAAAGTGACAAATCACCCCATTCTTTACTGCCCAGCATGTTTTTCTTTGAATAGTTTTTTCTTTGAATAGTTTGGAATATGTTTCTTCTTTCCACATAACACCTGCCCAATCGCACTGATCCTCCATCCCTGTGATACAGTCACCTTCTTCATTTAATTCCCTCATCCTCCAATTCATACCTTTCTACAAGTGCATCTACACTGTAGAGATAAAACAGTTTAACACCATTTTGATGTGCTGTAGCTCCACCCTATGACATCCTGGGATCTGTAGTTTCACAAGGTCTTTAGCCTTCTCTGCCAAAGTGTTCTGGCGACTCACCAAATTACGAACCCAAGTTTCTGTAGGATGCCACAGCAGTTAAAATGGTGTCAAACCACACTATTTCTATGTGTAGATGCACCCTAGATGTTCACCACTGCCAAAAATATCGGCTTATGTATCTGTCCTGCTCCATAAATTGGCCACTGATTCCCTAATACCTTCTCTTTGAGATGTGGCATTACCCCTTCAGTGACACCCTGCAACACTCCAACAACCATTCATATACAAGTATATCTCAGTGAACAAAGCGGAGGAGTTATTAGGCATTACTTGTCGTGTGTCTTCAAGTCATTTCCGTCTTATGGCAACCCGATCACAGGGTTTTCTTGCAAGTTTCATTCCAAGGGGGTTTATCATTGCCATCCTCTGAGGCTGAGAGAGTGTGACTTGCCCAGGATCATCCAGTGGGTTTTATGGCCAAGTGGAGATTCGAAGGCTGGTCTCCCAGAGTCCTAGCCCAGCTCTCATACCACTTCACCACTACTTGAGCAGAAAGTTTAGTACCAGAGGCAGAAGTAATTTTTTTAAAAGAGGTATTAAATTCCTATACCACAAAAAAGAGCAGTTCCACATGTTTCAGGAAACTAGCAATACGTGCATGCAGCATGTGAAATGCAACAACCAGGTCAGATAAGCCTAAAACAAAAACATTCTGAGCTTTCTTTAAGACCAGTTGAAGGCTTCTTCCAAAATGCATTCAGGGATTAATGCAAAACACATTCAGGGATTTTTCATCCATGAGTCTCCACTTTTCTTATGATTTCCACTTGAGTGGAAGATCTGTGCTTTTTACGAATATGCAAGGGATTGCTGGTAAGGCAGACTTATTTCCTCCTCCATTTTACAGCAGGACCTTGTTATCCACTGGGGTTTGGTTCCAGGATAACAAAATCCGTGGATGCTCAAGTCCCATTAAATATAATTACATAGCACAATGATGTCCCTTATACCAAATGGCAAAATCAAGGTCTGCTTTTTGGAATTTATACTTCTTTGGAATACTGTATTTTCAAGCCCTAGATGCTTGAATCTGTGGATTAAAAAAAATCTGTGGATAAGGAGAGCCAAGTGTATTCAGTGAGTGAGGGACTCTGGAGGCAGCTGCTGTTTCCTTTGCTTGCTGCATTCAGGCACACACTGCTAGAGAAGGATTGGCTAGAGTTGAATCCTGCTATTACTTCCAGCTAATAGAGAAGGCAAAATAGCTCACAAAACTACAAATCCCATCATTCCATAGGATGGAGCCATGGCAGTTAAAGCATTGTCAAAACTGCATTATTTCTGCTGTCCAGGTTAGAACTATGTCACTTTCATCTCTCATTCCATACTTTCTCTTTAAGGCCATCTATCCCGAATAGTATGATAGTCAGTGGGCACAGTGGCTGAGGATGATGGGAGCTGTAATCCAGCACTTCTTGAGAGAGGGCACCAATTTTGAGTGCTTAATCTTAATTTTTCCATTTCTCTACCCGCTCTTCCATTTATCCTGATAATTCTGTAGCTGTTCCTTGCCTTCGAAGCCACTATTATCTCCCCATTCCTACGTCATCCCTGCCAGGCACCCATGCCTGGTGGCTCTCAGTTTCCTCCCTGCCCCCTTTTCTCTTGATCTTTCTTGTGATTCACTCCGTCTGCAATGGTTTCCGGGCCTGGTGACCCTGGTCAAAGGAATGGGGGGAGAAGGGAGGAATTAGGCAAGATTCCTCCAACATCCGACTTGCCTAGGATAAGATGTGGGACGGTCTGTTGTGTTGGGGTCAGACTTAATAGAGGCAAGGAAGCTTTGGAGATGGAAAAGGAACAGACTAGGTCTGCAAAGAAATGCAATTCAGGAAAAACACACATGAAATATGTCTCCCAGGCTCTTGCCTTGCGTAACATCAGGTGATTTAATGGGTATATTGCTCAGAAGGCAGAAACCTAAGAAACAAGCACCAATGGATTAAAGGTGTGGTGGAGAGGGGAGCCAGAAAAGGGAGCAAGCAGCATTAACTCCTTGCAGTCAAGAGATTTTGCATACAAACACAATGCACACTCTTTTTCTTGTGTGTCAGAAACACACACAAACTGCAGGTTGGAGAATTTCTTAGGAACTTCCAACCCAGCAATGTCCTTCTGCCAGAAGCCAGTCAGATGTTCCTGGGAATCTTGCAAACAGAATCTGATGGGTCTCTTGCCCGAAAAAATATTATCTACCTATCCTTCTATTCCAACCGGGCCCTTTTCCTACTGGTAGTCTTTCAAATTTACTGTTTTTCACTCCAGGCTATACTGCTTCTGCAAGTGGAAATTCCATTAAAGTATAGAGAAAAGATGTTTAGCTCCTCTCTTATACCAGTAACAGCTTCAGGGCAGAAGGAAGGCAAAACCATTTCTGCAAAAATAAGGTATGAATCTGCAACTACTAAGAGTGATGTTGGCTACTGGCTAGAATGGCATTAAAAGAGAATGATAGAAATTCACAGAAGAGGTGGAGAGGTTGGTTAATGGATATTAGCCATTTTTGCTAAATAGGGCCTCAAGGTTTAGAAGCAAAGCACCATTAAATTTAAGTTTCCAGGCTACGGGGCAAACCATAGGAAAAAAAAGTCATGTTCTTCTCTAACGGGTTCCAAAAAAGATCAGTTTGGCCAAAAAAACAGAGTTTGAAAACTTATTCTTGAACTACTATTCTCAGAAACCTGCCACTGCCAGCCAGTATGGGGGATTCTGGGCATTGTAGTGCAAAAATAACTTTTCCGGGCTCTAGAATAGATGAACTCCCTGTTTAATCCGGTAGGGTTCTCCTTCTATCATCATGGCTAATAAACATTAGTAATGCTGTCCTTGGCAAATCCTGATTTTGGCTTCTCATACTATGGATGATACAAGACAGCTGTTTTCCTTCTCCTTGCAAGTTTTATTTATAACTCAAATCAATTCAAGGTTTCTTAGTGGATTAACCATCTGCCTTTTAACCAAATTATCAATGGATTAATGCTGCAAGACTACACACACCTATTTGGAAGACTTGCGTCGAGAAACACATATGATGGCACCCTATGTTTTAATAACATTACTAAAATGTCTATGTCCTTTGAGATTCTGACAGAGCCAAGGCTGCTACAGTACTGCAGAAACAAAGCAGTTTGACACCACTAACTGCCATGACTGTATGCTATGGAAGACTGGGATTTGTAGTTTCATGAGCTATTTAGTCTTCCCTCTCAGTGAGCTCTGGTGTCCCACCAAACTACAACTCCCAGCATCCCACAACATTAAGCCATGGAAGTTAAAGTGGTTTCAAACTGCTTTATTTCTGCAGTGTGGCAGCAGCCTAAGATGTAACCTTGAGCTTATTGTCTTTTCTTTTCCATGAATGCAACACACCCTGGACAAAATATCCCCCCCCCCCCCAAAATCAACAGGAGTGTCCTTGGCTCTCCTGAACAATCCTACACATGTTGTACCAGAAGTAAATACTACTGGGGCTTACTCCATGATAAGGAGTAAGAACTGCAGACTTAATTTCTTACTTAATTTCTTTGACCTTGCTTTAGGGAATCAACCAACAAAATGGGTGCAGGCCATAGGAATTTAGAGGGGATCTGAATGTTCAGACTTTAGCAGGAATGCAACTATACAAATACATTTTTCAGGTCCAAAACACACTGCAGAAATAATCCAGTTTGAGACCACTTTTAACTGCCCTGGCTCAGCGCTAGAAAATTCTGGGAACTGTAATTTGGTGAAACATTTAGCCTTCTCTGTCAGAGAGCTCTGGTGCCACAAAAAACTCCAGTTCCCAGGATTCCCTAGCATTGGTCTCAAATTGGATTATTTCTGCAGTGTGGACTGGACCTCAGACTCTGTACAAAAAGGCCACCAAACACCAAGAAGTGTTATCCCTCCAGATGTTGTGGACTGCAGTTCCCATATTGCTTACTACTGGCTGGGACTTTGGGGAGTGGTTACTTTTTGGTAAAGCAATAATTCCCCAAAGTCCCAGCCAGTAGTGATTCCAACAGTAAGCAATATGGGAACTGCAGTCCACAACATCTGGAGGAGCAACAGTTCCTTAGGATTACAAAGGGAGTTTAGAAAGACAACCTCAGGAGCCACTAGTTATTTCTTGCCTTTCTATTTTTCCCCCTCCTCTGCTCTTGCCATTTCGCCAACGTCAGGTATAAAAAAGGACCCTGTGCCCCCGCTTTTTTCCGCTCTCTTCCCACCCCCATCCCCGGGTTCTGCCTTTTGCTCGGATGGAACAATCCCTAAAAAAGTGGCCTTGTCTCATCCAGGAGGTCCCAAAAATATCCCTTTGGAAGAGAAAGAGACGCAAACAACCCATTGCCCACGCAGCATGCAGGCATACGGTTAACGGTCCCTGCCCTCCTCTTGTTTCATCCCAGGCCAAAGCCTTTCCTCGAGTGAAATCTTTGGTCCTGCATCTTGTCGGAGAGGAAAGACAAGGCCCTCTTTTGTCTCTTCTCCTCCACGTCCCCATTCCTGGCATTCGCTGAAAATGTCCTCCTTCGGTCATTCTTTTCCAGACTTCCTAAGGTCACAGATGCCATCCCCCCCTTTGCAGAGCTGGGTGCTGCTGCCACATCCGTCAACTGTTCCTTGCTCTGCCTTTCTGTTACTGGGACCATTTCCTTCTCTTTCTCTTTTTCCAATGGAAAATTGAGCAGGGAACACCCACATCAAAAGCTGCTTTCTTCCTTCCAGGCTTACATTGCCTCCCTTATTTCTTCCACAAAAACTAGGTTGCGAAATGTCTTTCTGGCATTGTGAGATCCTCTGGACCACAGGTGGAGAAAATGCATCCCATAGACCACAGGTGAGCCCTAGGATCTTCCTGGAGGCCCTCCAAAACTCAAGATTTCTTGGTTCCTCCAAAACAATTTTGTATGGAATCACATTCTTCCCCTACATATACAGTGGCCCCTTTGTATCTGGCCGGGGATTGGTTCCAGGACCTCACAAAACTAAAATTTTGGTCTTTTGGATACCAAAATCCATGGATGCTCAAGTCCCATTATATACAGCGGCATCACAAAATGGTGTCCTTTATATAAAATGGCAAACTCAAGGTTTGCTTTTTGGAATATATACACACACACACACACACACACACACACACACAGAGTGGGCCCTTGGTTTGGGGTTTGGTTCCAGGACCTCCTGTGGATACCAAAATCTGTAGATACTCCAGTCCCATTAAATACAATGGTACAGGAAAATGGTGTCCCTTATATAAAATGGCAAAATAAAGGTTTGCTTTTAGGTGTGTGTGCATGTGTGTGTGTGTATTTGAGTGTTTCCAATAGCCATGGATGCTTGAATCAATGGCTAAAGAATCGGTGGATTCAGAGGACTGAGTGTAATATCTCTGCCATTTTCCAACCTCTCTCCCTTCTGTTCCTCCTTCATGGTTACAATACTTTCCACAGTAGCAAAAGATGAAATTCTTGGACTAGGCAGGAAAAGAGAAGGAGGAGAAAGAAAGAGCGAGAGGGAGAGAATGTAACAATAACAGACACCCCATTGCTCAGAGAGAAGAAAAGAGCTGGAAGAAGACCAAGGTGGTTTGTTTTTCTCCTTCAAGGAATGGTTGCGAAACGGGAAGCTTTTGACTGTGTATTTCTGCATGGTGGCAGGTTGGACTGGGTGACCCTCATGGTCTCTTCCAACTCTAAGATCCTCTGGGAGCAGCATTTATCAGAAGTGGGAAAGACGGATGAGGAGCCAGAGTTAAGTTCAGCTGAATGGGAACTTGAAGGAAGAAGATGAGGAAGGAGGTTGATGTGATCAAGGGAAGTAATAGTGCCACTCTGTTCTGCTTTGGTCAAGCCCCACCTGGAATCCTGTGTCCTGTTCTGGGCACCACAATTCAAAAAGGATGTTGAAAAACTGGAGCTTGTCCAAAGGAGGGAGACTAAAATGGTGAAGAGTCTGGAAACCATGCCTTATGAGAAGATACTTAGACAGCTGGGGATGTTTAGCCTGGAGAAGAGAAGGTTAAGAGGGGATATGATAGCCTTGGGCCGGTACAGTTGGGCCTGTGCCAATTCTAGGGTTCTGGAGCGCGCACCAACCACACACTCTGGAACCCTAGTCCTACGGACTCCGTCATCATGGTGGCCTCCTGTCTACACGGTGGCTGCCATGATGACGTTGCTGCTGTGCAGTGTCTGGACATCACTTCCAGGAAGTGGCGGCATGGCAGCGCCCTTTCCCCTTTATGGCAGTGTGTTGGTACTGCGCGGTGCGGCTTGCTGTAGCACCAACAAGGAAGAAAGAAGGGCAGCATGCATCCGCCCATCTATACCAGGCCCTTGTTTAAATATTTTAAGGGTTATCATATTGAGGATAGTGCAAGCTTGTTTTCTTCTGCGCCAGAGACTAGGACCCGGAGCAATGGATGCAAGCTACAGGAAAAGAGATTCCACCTCAATATTAGGAGGAACTTCCTGACAGTGAGGGCTGTTTGACAGTGGAACAAACTCCCTCGGAGTGTAGTGGAGTCTCCTTCCTTGGAGGTCTTCAAATGGAGGCTGGATGGCCATCTGTTGGGGATGCTTTGATTTAGATTCCCTGCATGGCAGAAGGGGGTTGGACTGGATGACCCCTGTGGTCTCTTCCAGCCCTATGACTCTATGATTGGATGGGACCACATCTTCTCTATTGTCCCAGAGACAATATGTAGTTGGACAAACAAGATGGATGGACTGGACAAAGTGCAATCTTAGGTTGTGTCTGCACTGCAGAAGTAATGCATGTTGATACCGCTTTAACTGCCATGGCTCAGTGCTGTGGAATTCTGGGAACTGTACTTTGTTGTGGCATCAGAGCTCTCTGACAGAGAAGGCTAAATGCTCCCAAAACTACAGTTCCTAGAAGTCCATAGGATGGAGCCATTGCAGTTCAAGTGGTATCAAACTAGATTATTTCTGCAGTGTGCATGCAACCCCAAAGGTTCATACCATTATGCTCAATAGGATTTGCAGTTGAATGCGCCTAGGGACTGCAACTTAAAAGAGGCAGCAGTGGTTTCGAAAAAGCTTGACTTGTTCTGGTAAATAAATCTTTTTTTCCCTTGCTGAGCACACAACATAAACAGTATCTCTCTTTCAAACATCCTCCAAAGCTACTATGATGGACAGATAAGGCTAAAGGATGAATAAGGCTGAAAGAAATTAAACAGGAAGAAAGGGAGGGAGGGAGGTTTTAGAACAAAGGATGACAAAAAAGAAAGGCTCTCCCTGAAAGTGTTAAGAGTCTACATTTGGGGAATGAGGAAGATCCAGGAGAAGGAAAAATTATAGCTATGGGAAAAGAAGATGGGTATTTTCTTTTCTTTTTTTCCCTCCTTCTAGTGCAGAAAAGAAAGAGTTAGAGCCAGAGAAATGGCCATCCAAAATTGGAGCACATAAGCGCAAGTTAGGGAAGGGGAAAGGTTGGCAAAGAAGGAATGGAACAGAAAATGCCTTGGCACAGAAAACTCCAGCTCCCTGTCCAGCTGCAGAACACATCCAAGAAAAGACACTTTTTTAAAAGAAAGGATAGTAAAAGAAAGCGCAAAGGAGGAGAAGTGGATGGATAGAGCAGATGGAAAGGGAATGTACATCAAGGAATAGCAGCAAAGGTGATGGGAAGTTTGGCAGAAAAAGCGAAACAGGAGGGGAAAGTGTCAGAATGTGTTGGATGTTGAGCAAAAAAGAAAAGAGGAATAGAGGGAGAAAGGGAGGAGAATAGAAGTGAGGTAGGAAAGAAAGATCACATTGAATCTACGGTGTGAAAATACACTCCTCAAGAAGTACTGTAAGCCTTGAGGAAGAGAGAATACATACAAAGAGATATCTGTCAAGGAAGGAAGAGATGAGAACTTGGAGGGGAAAGTATGAGATGTGCAAAGTGAAGGATGGAAGAGGCATGGAAAGGTGAGGCTAAGATGGCCCCTGGCTGATCAGGAATGATCCCCGATCAAGGGATGAAGACCAGTGGTTAGGGTCTGAAGCAAAAGAGTGCTGCAAAGGCCAATGTTAAATAGATGAAGGCGAGGAAAGAAGGCAGTGAGGCAGAAGGAGAGGAGCCAGCCCTGCATCAGACAAGTGGAGACAAGTCAAGCAAAGAAGGGAACTCGCTTTTGGAGAGAGAGGAATGGGGGGAAAGGAATGAGAAAGCCAGGCTGGCGGAGGAGGGTGGCATGAAAATGAGGGGGGAAGAAATCAACAGGGAAGGAGGTAGAAAGAGGAGGGAGAGAGAGAGAATTGAAAAGCTACAAGAGCACCAAGTTTGGAGGACGGGAAGAAGGGAATGGAAAAGTTAGCCAGCGGAGGAGTTTTGAAGAGGAAGAACTCGAGATCCTTCCAAAGGAAAAAGTGCCCCAAGTGTGGGCATGGATTCTGGTTGAGAAAGAAAGAAAGGGGATCCATTTGCAAAGGGAGAAATGCCCGGCGTGTTCTGGCTAAGAAAGAAAGGGGATCTATTGCAACGCAAAAGGAAAGAAGTTCCCAAAGTGTGGGCATAAATTCTGGCTAAGGAAGAAAGAAAGGGGATCCACCGAAAAGCCAAAGGAAGCCAAATTCGCTGAAGGTGGGCATGAATTCCGGTCCAGGAAGAAAGAAAGAAAGAAAGAAAGAAAGAGGGAGTGAATTCTAGTTGAGAAAGAAAAGGGGATCCATTGCAAAGCCAGAGGAAGCAATGCCCCAAAAGGGAAGAAGGGAAGAGTGGAGCCGAGAGGCGGAGGGAGGGAGGGAGGGAGGGATGGGAGGGCAGGGAGCGAGAGGTTTTCAGGGCAGAGAGAGGCTGCGTCCGCACTGCAGGGCTAATCCGGCTTGGCCCCGCTTTCCCTGCCCTGGCCCAGGCGAGGGGATTCTGGGAGTGGTCTGGGTCGGGGCAGCAGAGCTTCGCCTGGGGCCAGGGCAGGGAAAGCGGGGCCCGCAGTGCGGATGCCCCCAGGGAAGGCCGGGACTCACCTCGGGGCTGAAGCTGGAGGCGGAGAAGGCGGGGGGCAGCAGGGCGGCCAGGAGGGCCAGGAGGGCCAGGGCCAGCAGGCGCAGGAGGGCCGCCCAGGGAGCCATGCCGCCTCCCGAGCCTCCGCTGATGCTGCTCTGCTCTGCTGCTGCTCCTCCGGAGCGGGGCTGCCCTGCTGCCTCTGCCGCTGGCCGCCGCCGCCGCTCCTGCTCCGGGCTCCTCCGGGCTCCTCGGGCTGCGCGGCTCTGGCTGCGCCGGGGCCCCGAGGAGAGACCGGCAGCAAGGCAGCAGGCAGAAGGCAGGGGCTCTCCTTCTCCTCTTCCTCCGGCGGCGGCGGCGGAGGGTCTGGCTCCAATTAGGAAGAAGAAGAGGAGGAGTGAGTGAGTGAGTGAGTGAGTGAGGACTAGGGCCAGCGGAGAGAAGCAGCAGCAGCAGGAGGAGGAGGGAAGGAGGGACTGGGGGAGGAGAGAGAAAGAAAGAGGAAGGAAGGAAGGTAAGTAGACAGGACAGATAAGTAGATAGAGAGAATAGAAAGGAT
>NC_056527.1:114356098-114365853 GCF_019175285.1 Sceloporus undulatus
CTGAAGCTGGAGGCGGAGAAGGCGGGGGGCAGCAGGGCGGCCAGGAGGGCCAGGAGGGCCAGGGCCAGCAGGCGCAGGAGGGCCGCCCAGGGAGCCATGCCGCCTCCCGAGCCTCCGCTGATGCTGCTCTGCTCTGCTGCTGCTCCTCCGGAGCGGGGCTGCCCTGCTGCCTCTGCCGCTGGCCGCCGCCGCCGCTCCTGCTCCGGGCTCCTCCGGGCTCCTCGGGCTGCGCGGCTCTGGCTGCGCCGGGGCCCCGAGGAGAGACCGGCAGCAAGGCAGAAGGCAGAAGGCAGGGGCTCTCCTTCTCCTCTTCCTCCGGCGGCGGCGGCGGCGGAGGGTCTGGCTCCAATTAGGAAGAAGAAGAGGAGGAGTGAGTGAGTGAGTGAGTGAGTGAGGACTAGGGCCAGCGGAGAGAAGCAGCAGCAGCAGGAGGAGGAGGGAAGGAGGGACTGGGGGAGGAGAGAGAAAGAAAGAGGAAGGAAGGAAGGTAAGTAGACAGGACAGATAAGTAGATAGAGAGAATAGAAAGGATCATGGATATATATTAGTGAATGGAATAGATAGATAGATAGATAGATAGATAGATAGATAGATAGATAGATAGATAAGATTGATAGAATAGAGAGAGAGAGGATGGACAGATAGTTACAAAGGTTAGATTAGATTGATGGACTAGATATATAGGATGGATGGAGAGAGAGAGAGAGAGAGAGATTACAACAAACCCAAAGGCTTCAAGTGTTGGACTGGGATCCTGGGGGACCAAGGTTCAGATCCCAGCCTCTTCCCCTTCTCTTCTCCAGGCTAAACATCGTTCCTGACCTTTCCCCATTTTGGTCACTCTCTTCTGGACATGCTCGACTTGTCAAGATCCTTCTTGAATTGTGGAGACCAGAGTATTCCAAGTGAAGCCTGACCAAAGCAGAATAGAGGGGTACTATTACTCTCCTTGATCCAGACACTATATGCTGCTATTAAGGCAGCCTAGACTTGGCATTGGCTTTCTTAGCTGCTGCATCACATTGCTGACTTGTGTTCAGCCTGTGGTCCACTAAGGCTGCATCTTCACTGCAGAAATAATCCAGTCTGACACCAATTTAACTGCCATGGCTCAATTCTATGGAATTATGGGAATGGCCGTTTGTTGTGGAACCCAAACAGAGCTACCACAACAAACTACCATTCCCAGAATCTCATAGCATTGAGTCATGGGAGTTGAAGCTGTGCCAAACTGGATTATTTCTGCAATGTGGATGCAGTGTAAGATCCCTAGATCCCTTCTGCAGCTGTTCCCATCAAGCCATTTGTTCACAGGGGTGGCTGGGACAGTGATACCTTTGCTTTCTGACGGTTCACTGCCCACAAACTTTGTTTCATGCACAAAATTATTAAAAACATGTACACAATGATCTTCAGGCTGTGTGTATAAAGTGTATACAACACATAAATGAATGTCATGTTAAGACTTGGGTTCCATGGCCAAGAGATCTCATTATGTATATGAAAATGTTCCAAAATCTGGGGGAGACAATCCAAAATCCAAAGCATTTCTGATCCCAAGCATTTTGGATCAGGGAGACTCAACCCGTATGTGTTTTGTGTACTTAACACCTTCCAGGCCCACAATCAGGACTTTGAACTGAGCATTATCAGTGCAAAGAACAGTAAAAGAAACAGACAAGTATAGTCAGGTCTGAATAAGTAATACCGCTGCAAGCATTCAATATTCCCCTGTCACTAAACTGAACTGTGTTCTTGGATTGCTTTCATGGGAAATTGTCAGTGGTCAGAGATTAGTTTCTCAAAATGGAAAAATAACATGGGGAAAAGGGAGACCTGGGCATGAGCCCCATATCTTCCTTACAAGGAAATCCTACTCTGGGTGAAGGGAAAGCCTTGGACCCCTGGATGTTTGGGATTTCAACTCCCAGAAGCCCCAGTCGCCATGGCCAGTTGTAAGGAATGTTAGGCACTGTAGTACAAAATAACTGGAGAGCCAAATGTCCCTCACCTCTGGACAAAGAGAATGGCACTCTGGGCATGTTTAGAGGTCTTTTAATGTACATGCATTTATTTCCACCTCTGCTCTTGTCAAAAAAGGCATGCAGCCAAAGAGGTGGTGCTAAATGGATGTGAGTCAAAGATAAATGGTAGGACTAGAGGTCTGAAAATGTTTGTAAAAGGCTCGAAATGCTGATACCATTACTTCTGTCACTAGGTTTTTATGATCCTGACCCACACACTCCCGCTACACATCATAATGCAAAGTTAATAGCAGTGGACAGACCCAAGGCCAGATGGAGGAATCTGTATTTGGGAGCCTTGAGAGCATTTTCTGGCACTTCTTTCTCTACCTTCAAAGTTGCTCTTTCTAGCTGCAGAACAATTCCTGCCCATAGCCCTGGAAGCTTTTGCATTAACATTACATAAACTCAAACTGGTGCATTTTGAATAACGTAGGTTCGCAGACTGCCACAGTTTTGCATGGGATGGGAGCTCAGGTTTGCGGATTGGGGCCTCATTCCCACTACATTTTAAATCGGATCGTGAATCGATTTGAACCGGTTCAAACGAACCTGGTTCCCACTTAATCCAAATTGCTGAAGCGATTCCGAGAGGGGGGCATGCGCTAGATCCATTTAACCCGTGTCCTTTTTACGTTTATTTTTTTCCTCTTCTTTTTCGATTAATTGAATCTGCACAAGTGAGAACCACATGCGGATCAGAATCGATTCAAATTTCCCCTTTGGCCGGCAGGAACCAAATCATTTTGAATTAATTCTTTTGTGAATGGGGATCACAAGTGGATTATTTTAGAGGGGGGAAAATGTGATTGAGGCAAATGTAATGAGAACCATGCTCTGATGTCGAATTGATCCATCGATTCAGATCACACACCGATTTATTTGTAAGTGGGAATGAGGCCTGGGAAGATATTGAACGGCACAGGCCACCAACCCATGATAGGGTCTCCATAGGGTTACAATAAGGCAGAAATGACTTGAAGGTACACAACAACAACCAAGATGGCTATGCACTGTGAGGAGGATCATATGGGGTGGCATGCCTGTCTGTCACCGTGTGAAAAAATATGTTTTACTCTTTGCACTTATTTAACTTCTCTTCCACTGCTCCTAGAATAGCTTACTTGCTGTATGACTCTCTCTCGCATGCACTTCTATAAGGGCCACTGTTTTAGCAACACAAGAGTTCACTCCTATTAAAAATATGTCTTTGGGCAAGTTGCTGGGATCCTTGGCTGGAGGAGGATGCTGCTATTGAGCTCCCTTTGGATCCAGATGATCACTTACAGGAAAAGAGATTCCACCTCTAAATTAGGAAGAACTTCCTGACAGTAAGGGCTGTTTGACAGTGGAACAAACTCCTTCCTCCAGTGATGGTGGAGTCTCCCTCCTAGGAGGTCTTTAAACAGAGGCTGGGTGGCCATTTGTCGGGGATGCTTTGATTTAGATTTCCTGCATGGCAGAAGGGGGTTGGACTGGATGGCGCTTGCGGTTTCTTCCAACTCTATGATTCTATGATTCCTCCAGCCATCCCCTTCTGGGCTTGTTGGACCACACCTCCCATCACCCTAGCCAGTGTAACTGGGGACCATGGAATCTGTAGTACAACAAGCCTGGTGAGTTGCCAGGGTCAGGATGATCAAACCCATCTCTTGTGCAATGGGTTGCACCCCCAACCCATTGCACAATCCATGAACTAGAAGGATTCCTCGAAACATGTTTTCACAACTTGCTGCCTTGAAAGGTTGAGAAAAGGATGAATGTTGGATGGAAATAAAAGGTGGGGAGGCGAGGATTTGGGGGAAGGATGTGGGCTTTCTTTCTCAGCAGATTTTTCCCCATCTGCTTTTTTTGCCTCCCCCTTTCCATCCTGTGTCTTTTTGATCCTTGTCTACACTCCTCCGCCTCCCACTGTGAGGGGACACTGCTTCTCTAGTTGAGTCAGCAAGGTTGCATTTTGCTGAGCTAGAAGCCATGCTCCTTTCCCCCCTTTTGGCCTCTCCAGCCAAAGTCTCAGACATTTGAGATGGGAATGGAAGGTGGGAAGGCCTAGTGGGTTGGACCTCTCCTCCAGATCTTCTTTCAGGAACCCACAAGGTCCATCCTTCAAGTCCTAGAATGCTCCCTCCTCCAGTGGAAAAAGAAGCTATACTTAACATTAGACACTTCTAAGCCATGCCCTTGCAAAAATAATAATAACAATAATAATTCTAGACTTCTTGAAGCCAATCTCCTCCCATATATATATAATTCTAGACTTCTTGAAGCCAGTCTCCTCCTATATATATATAATTCTAGACTTCTTGAAGCCAGTCTCCTCCTATATATATATATATATGGGAGGAGACTGGCTTCAAGAAGTCAAAATGAGAGAGACATTGATATATATATATATATATCAGTCCCTTTCTCCAGGTAGCAGAAATTTAGATCTGTGATCACTGGAACATGTTTTCCTGAGAAGATCCAGCAGTCCTGGATTCAAGCCATCCTGAGAAAAGGGAGAAGAAGGGAAAAAGAGAGAGAGAGAGAGAGAGATGGGGAAAGAGGAAGTGGGAAACCTTCAAAAAATTCTAGGATCAGCAAAACTGAAACGCCAAGAACCACGTCTGGAGTCGGATGGCCAGAGATCCAAGTTCCATGGAATGGGGGTGGGTTTG
Organism: Sceloporus undulatus; assembly: GCF_019175285.1. NCBI lineage: Eukaryota > Metazoa > Chordata > Lepidosauria > Squamata > Phrynosomatidae > Sceloporus > Sceloporus undulatus. Next base: position 114,360,783 of record NC_056527.1, read on the forward strand.
AAAGAAGAAAAAAGAAAAGGCTGCAAACACACCCTGGTGTTTTAAATTAATCCATTCAAAACATTTAACAGCCTTATTCTTACATTTACTGATACAGGTTGGAATTCCCATAAGCGAGCACAGAGGGGGGAAGCCTCCAGCCCCATACTCCCAGCCCAACCTTTTAATAATCTTCAATTGTGTGTTTAAGTACGGGTCTGTTTGAGTTCAGAGACATAACAGCCATATTAATCTGGAATATCAGTATGCAAAGGGATCTTGTAGCACCTTTGAGATTAACTGAGCAAAAGACTTTAGCATATGCTTTCGTAGCCTTGAGGGTTGTCAGCATGAGCGAAAAGGAGCAGTTTCGCCCCATTTTGAACCCTGTCTGTTCAAACGGCACACAGGCCAAAATGGGAGGGAACCAGAATGAAGTCAAGGGTAAACACCAGAGCAAAATAACCTCTGGTTTACTCCAAATCAAGCAGGAAAATGTGCATCTGCATGCAGACTTTATGCCAGTGCAGAGATGGGTGAGAAGGCCGAAAAGCCACCAGGAAAATTGTTGCCCCATATATATATATATATATATATATATATATATATATATATATATCATCAGCCCATGAATCAGTTGCACATGCACACACATGGTCAGCTGTACCATCAACCCATTGCACAACCTATAAAGTAGAATGATGACAAACATGGCAGGTTGCCAACAAGACAGTGGATTTACTAAGAACAAAGTGGCCTATTTCAAGATAGGGAAAGCAGGGGAAAGGAACATGTACAGAGGCCTCCATAATCATGCTGTGCCAATGTGTCATTGGATGCATCAGTGCGTCATAGGGGCAGTCGATTGCTTGTGCAATCAATCGGATGGTTGCACAGCCGGTTGCATGGGGCATCGAATAAGCTGGCAGCTGGGCAGGATGAGGGAGGCAATTGGTGTCCATGATGGCATGTCCATGCATTTAGGCACATTTGTTGGAGGCAGAACAGAAAAAAAGAATGGCACGGCAGTTTACACCCATGCCATGTTTTGGCCTGTCCATCTTTGGAGAAGAAGGAGCCAGCCTAGGCTGCCTGTTGGTGTTCAGCCCATCCTGGGAGCCAATGGTGCGGTCAGTGGGTTCTCTCCACCAATTGGGAAACCCCCAGAGGTAAGCCACTTTTCCCCCTCCATCTGCTCAGTGCCTTGGTCTACTTCCTCAAATCTATTTGAAGTGATTAAAGGAAGTCTTTTGGGCTCTTCTGCTAAAGACGTGCGTACAGACGTGATTTCTGCTCCTGAAATCACGACAACAACTCACTCTTTAACTATGAGGTGACAAGGCTTCAGATTTGAAGCTAACCCAAGAGATGTGAGAGCAACTAGTGGTTGCTAAATTGGAAAATTAAAAGTTCACTCTGCCCATGCCCAGAGCTTTTCTTAATCAGTATCCGATGGGGTTTGTTTCCAGGGCACCCTGTGGATACTAAAATAAATGGATGCCCAAGTCCCATTATTTACAGTGATGTAGTCAAATGGCAACCCTTATATAAAATGCCAAAATCAAAGTTTGCTTTTTTGGATTATTATTTTTAGTGAATATTTTTAAACCATGGTTGGTTGAATCCATGGATACAGAATCGTTGGATCTGGAGGGCCAGCTGTAATGACTTTGTATGGCCCTAGCTAAAGTCCTAGAATTCAGATCTTGTTATTTGAGTTAAAACTCATGCATCTTCCAAAGAGCAAGGGTTCCTCCTTCATCCATTTTATCTTTACAACAGACTTAGGAGGTAAAGTCTGCCTAGTGGTCTCTTCCAACTCTACGATTCTATGATTCTAAGTTGGAGAGGGCTCCTGCAGCTTTGTAGAAGCAAGAATTCTAGCAGGTGTTGCTTGCCATGCAACCAAATAACCAATACCTGCCCAAATCCTCTCTTTTACACAACCATGACAGGTACAGGAGCCCCCTCCAGTTTTCACATTGGCAGCCCTAGTTCCAGAGGCGTATAATGACCGAGCCATGATCCTATTAAGCTCTGTAGTATTTAGGATGAATGCTTCCTCTCATATTTCATACTTATCATTCTACTTTATTACTAGATACAGACTACAGTCCCTCTGATCTTTCTGCACATTTGTGAACTACAAGGACAACATTATGGAGAACTTAGAGTATTCATATGATGGGCAGTACTACAACATACCCTATGTTATTTTGATCCAAAAAAAACCCTCACAACTCTAGTTGTAACTTTACCTACCAATATAAGCGAGGGTTTGTCTCAGCCATGGAAACCCACTGGGTGACCTTGGGCAAGTCACACTCTCTCGGCTTCAGAGGACAGAAGTGATGAACTAAGAAAACCCTTTGATAACTAAGAAAATGCTTAGGGTCTCCATAAGTCAGAAACGAATTGAAGGCACACAACAACAACAACAACAAACCCCACTGCAATAAGTTTGATGGGAGAATGTCTTTTAAACACTTATAGACAAATGGAGAGAGTGGTGTTTCAGAGAAAGAAGTGAGGGAATGCACGGCTACCAGAAAGGAAAAAAGGAAAAGTTCTTGGAGGGGGAGAGCAACCAGGCCCTCCAGATGTTGTTGGACTACAACTCCCATCAGTCCTAGCCAGCATAGGAATGCTGGGAGGTGCAGTCCAAAATCCCCTGGTGGAGGGCTTTACAATTCTCATCCTCATTGGAGTTCTGATGGATAAAAGCTAGCATTGGGAAGCAGGAGCTCCATAGCACCATCCTGCAAGGAATGGCATTTTGCAGCCTGAGCAAGCACTTTTTAAAGCTGCAATTTGAGGCTTTAGGATGGTTTCCTTCTTGGCTCGGGTTGCAGGATCCCGCCGCAGCCAGTAGGTGGCGCCAAGCCCCGGTCAATGGTGAAGTCTTCGGGGGGGGGGGGAGGCAGCAATCACCCTCTTAAAGGGCCAGCGACCCACAATTCTTTGGGGAGAGTTTTATGAAAACAGGAGGTATTCACATGCAATAACAAGAGGATCAAAGGGTTCTGGCTCCTCTGTCCCCTGCTGCTGATCCTTGATACTAAGGATACTGTAGTAATAATGTAGTTTGACACCACTTTAAGTGCTGCAGCTCTATCCTAAAGGATCCTGGGATCTGTAGTTTTACAAAGTCCTTAGCCTTCTCCACCAAAGAGGGCTGGTGCCCCACCAAACTGCAAATCCTAGGATTCTGTAGGATGGAGCCATGACAGTTAAAGCAGTGTCAAACTGCATTACTCCAACAATGTAGATGCAACCCAAGCGCAACTCATAGGATTCTGTAGGATATAGGATGGCCCCATGGTTCCTAGGAATTGCAGTTTGGCCCTTAAAGTAGCATCAAGCGGCATTACTTCTACAGTGTAGACAGAGGCACCCAGAGAATTCAGAAAAGTGTAACCAAGTTGTTTCCACGCCCATGTCCAAACTGGTGTCACTCTGATTTAATCCAGACCGATGGGTCTTAACACCCTTACTATGTGGCAGTGGAAGGTCCTTTTTCATTTGGGGGAACAGCCTCACTTGTTTTTGAATTCCCCCCCCCCCCAATAAAACAAGAAGATGCAAAAACGATATGTGTTGTGTGCCTTCAAGTCATGAAGTCAACCCTAAGGCAACCCTATCATGGCAAGTTTCTTCAGAAGGGGTTTGCCATTGCCATCCTCTGAGGCTGAGAGAGTGTGACTTGCCCAAGGTTACCCAGAGAGTTGTCATGGCTGAGCAAGGATTTGAACTCTGCTCTCCAGAGTCATAGTCCATTGCTCAAACCACTATTATTGTGCACCTTCAAGTTGTTTCTGATTTGTAGCGATGCCCTTAAAGCCATGGGAGTGCCAACACATCTGATAGTCCGAATGAGGAGTCTGCACTCAGGACAAATGGTTCCCAATGGCAATGGCATCAGACAAGGCTGCATCCTATCACTCTACTTATTCAGTTTATAAGGAGAACATATTGTAAGGAAAGCAGGCTTGGACAAAGAAGAAGAAGGAATGAAGATAGGGGGAAGGAACATCAACAATCTGAGATATGCAGATGACCCCATAATACTAGCAGAGAACCTCAAAGACCTGGAACAACTACTAAGGAAGATCAAGGAAGAAAGTGCCAAGGCAGATCTATTGCTGAACATAAAGAAAACACAAATAATGACCACAGAGAACCCACACAAAATTGAATTAGTTAAAAGAGTTCTCATACCTGGGATTAAACACTGATAGAAATGGAGACTGCGGAAGGACAGCTATGAAAGAACGAGAGAGGATCCTAAAATGCAAGGATATACAACTGAGCGCAAAGGTTAGAATCATACAAACCATTGCATTCCCTGTTACCATGGATGGATGTGAAAGCTGGACAGTTAAGAAAGAAGATAGGAGGAAAATCAACTCATTGGAAATGTGATGCTGGGGAAGAGTGCTGAGGATGCCATGGACAGCCAAAAGGACCAACCAATGGGCCCTGGAGCAGATCAAGCCAGAAATAACCCTAGAAGCCAAGATGACAAGACTGAGGCTGCTGTACTTTGGACACATCCTGAGAAGACATGAATCACTGCAAAAAGCAGTAATGCTAGGAAAGGTAGAGGGAAGTGGAAAGAGAGGAAGGCCGCATGCAAGATGGATGGACTCTATTCAAGAGATCACTTTGAGTTTGCAGGAGCTGAGCAGAGCAGCGCAGGACAGAGGGTCTTGGAGACTCATCCATAGGGTCGCCATGGGTCCAGATCGACTTGAGGGCAGTTAACAACAACAAAAGGAGAAACAATCACAGATTTTTGTTGGCAAGTTTCTCCCGAGGGGGGTTTGCCATTGGCATCCTCTGAGGCTGAGAGATCTTGAAGGCCCTTTGAAAGGAAGTGAAACAAAAGAAGCTGGTGGCACGGGTTTAATGCAGAGAGATCTTGTAGTGAGTCTCAAAGATGCTACAAGATCTCTACATTATTATTATTATCATCATCATCAACATTTTTATTATATTCAATTCATTTGCGTCTGAGGAAGTAGACTGGAGTCTAGCAAAGGCCCTGCTGCCAACTTGTTTCTTTCAGTGGGTCTCAAAGGTGCACCACCAC
>NC_056527.1:114365863-114530773 GCF_019175285.1 Sceloporus undulatus
CATCATCATCATCATCATCATCATCATCATCATCATCATCATCATCATCATCGACATCATCTCCAAATGCCCCTGGTCCCTGCCAGCTGCCTTGGGCTCTGCTGCTTCCTCCAGGCGAGGAGGCAGGGGTTAATTCCCCGCAGGATGACACGTGTCGCGTGTGAACGCAGGAGAGGCGGGGAGGAAAGTTGCAAAGAGGCAGGAAGTGGCAGGAAAACAAAGTTTCCAAAAGGAGGAGGAGGAGGAGGAGGCAGCCGAGAAGGAGGAGGAGGCGAGAGGGAGGAGACCTGGCTGCTGGCTTCTCTTCCTCCTCCTCCCCTTTCCAAAAGGAGGAAGCCTCCGAGGCGGAAGGGGAGCCCAGAGCAGGCCTGATGGGGTCAGCCCTGGAGGGCTGAAGGGCCCGATCCGAGGCTTGGAAGGTCGGGGGCAGAGAAGGGGCTGAGAAAGCGCCCCCACTTCCCCATCAGGAGGAGAGGGCTTTCTGCTTTGGAGGCGCACCTTTCGCACCCAGATCCTGAGATCGGAGCAGCAGCACTCCCCCCAAAAGCAAGAGGGCCCCCCCCTTTCCAAAGGGAAGGCTTGAACCCCCCCCCCCCAGTTCAACGAAGGCCAAGATGGCCCTTGGATCCCGGTGCAAGTTCTACCCGGTTCCAGCCCAGAACCCAAGGCCAAAGATGCTGGGGTCCCTTGGAGTCAAATGGACCTTCCTCCTGGGACTGCTCTTAGGTAAGAGAAAGAGAAACACAATATTTTCCTTGACCCTTCCCTTGTGGTTGTTGTTGTTGTTGTTGTTGTTGTTCTGTGCCTTCATTTCCTCAAGTGAGCCTATCATGTTTGTTTGTTTCTTCCTGGGGCTGAGAGTGTGTGACTCACCCAAGGCCACCTTGGTTCCCAGGGCCAAGCAGGGTTCTGAAGCCTGCTCTCCAGAGTCGTGGTCCAAGGGTCTGACCACTACACCACGCTCCCTGTGAATTGCGGTTGTCCTTCCCAGAGGCTGAGAGAGTGTGACTTGCCCCAAAGTCACCCAGTGGATTTCCATGGATGAGCAGGGATTCGAATCCAGATCTCCAGAGTCGTAGCCCAAGGCTTGAACCACTACACCACCATGCGAGATCTCAAGATTTATTCAGAGTTTTGTTCTTGCTTTTCTCAGAGGCTGAGAGAGTGTGACCTGCCCCAAAGTCACCCAATGGGTTTCCATGGATGAGCAGGGATTCGAACCCTGGTCTCCAGAGTCGTAACCAAAGGCACAAACCACTACACCACGCTGGCTGCCCTTGTTCTTGAGAGGATGATGTGGGAAGCGGTGGAAATGCCCTGGGGAAACACACCATGTGCAAATGGTGCCAAATTAGGGGTGGGTAGCTGCATCCTATAGGCTCTTGGGATTTGTAGTTCACTGAGGCACTAGAGCAGTGGCTCCCAAACCTTGGCGCTCCAGTTTTTTGGACTTCAGTCCCAGAAATCTGGCCATCTTGGCTGATGTTCAGGGATTCTGGGAACTAAAGTCCAAAACCCTTGGAGGACCAGAGTTTAGGAACTGATGTACTAGAGCTTCTTGGCTGCAGGTTTGTTATTGTGTGCTTTCAAGCATGACGACCCAAAGGCTACTCTTATGGGGTTTTCTTGGCAAGATTTGTTCACAGGGGGTTTGTCTTTTGCCTTCCCTTGAGGCTGAGAGAGTGTATCTTGCCCAAGGACACTCATGACCAAGCTGGGATTCAAACCCTGGTTTCCAGGGTTGACCAACACTCAAACCACTTCACCCTGGAGGCCAGGGCTTAATTCCAAGCTCCGCCATGCAACCCACTGTCTGACCTTGATCATGTCACACTCTCTCAGCCTCAGCAAAGTCAATGGCAAATCTCCTCTGAACAAATCTTGTCAATAAAACCCTGTGATAAGGTCGCCTTAGGGTTGCCATAAGTCCAAAATGACTTGAAGGCACACAACAACAATTACAACATTGATTTTTCCACCACAATTCAAGATCTAAAATAATCCGCCTTGGCAGCCCCAAGCGATGCCTGCTTTGAACACACAGCTACATAGTTAAGAGTTGACACAAGTGTTGTTGTCATTATAAACTTGGGTTGAAACTTCCGGTTGATGGTGTGCCTGACTCATTGTTGGAATCCTGTCTTTACCTACATGGCTGGGTCTTCCAGATGGTATTGGACTACAACTCCCATTATCCTGCAGGATGGAAGGGATCTTTCTGCTCTTGTACAGATTGAATCTCCTTTGTCTGGAATCCCAGAATCCAAAATTGTCCAGATGGGCGGCTGAGATAGTGACACCTTTGCTTTCTGATGGTTCAGTGTGCATAAATTTTGTTTCATGCACAAAACATTTACAGATGTTGTGTATAAACCTACCTTCAGGTTATTTGTATAAGATGTATATGAAACATAAATAAATGTCAGTGTTTAGACTCGGGTCCCATCTTCAACGTCTCTCATTATGTATCTGAAGAACTCTGAAATCCAAAATGCTTCAGGGCCCAAGTATTTTGGGTAAAAGAGAACATCTATTATCACACACAGACTTCTTATACTGGCCCAGTCCAGCTGTTGCTCTTTGTATTTGGTAACCTATTGGTTTTTACTATTGATAAAGATTATTTTTAGCTCATTTTCTTTTCCTGTGCATATTTTATAAGAATGCCATTTCGTGTGTTCTCAGAAAACGGATGCTGGTCTACAAAGATAAACACAATAAAGATCCTGCAGCTCATTCCTTTTTATATAATAAGGCTGTTTGTTGTCGTTGTGTGGCTTTAAGTCATTTTTAACTTATGGCAAACCTAAGGCAAACCTTGGGAAGTTTTTTCAGAGGGGGTTTGCCATTGCCATCCTCTGAGGCTGAGAGAATGTGACTTGCCCAAGGCCACCCAGTGGGTTTCCATGGCCGAGCCGGGATTCAAATCCTGGTCTTCAGAGTCCTAGCCCAGACCACTATACTATGCTGGCGTGAAGGTATATTTTGAAAGTGAAATTATGAATAACAGTGGCAGCACTTTTGGGTGGAAGAAGTCACCTTTTCCTGTTACTTCAAAAGTATGGTGGAAGTGTAACATTAATAAATGACTTATTAAAAATCCCTGCTCAGCCATAGAGATCAAGTCACATAACAAATTTATAGACCAAGGCTCTGTCTGCGTGGCAGAAATAATGCAGTTGTCTGTGGGATCCTTTGCTATATTTCCTCTCTAAATGGCTTTTTGGAACTTCCTGGAATTTGATTTACCGTACTTTCTATTCCATAGGTGTCATTGAGCCCATTGAAAGCTACTCTTCATATATGGGTAAGTGAAGAGAGGGCATTGGACTTTGAGGGATCGGGGGGGGGGGAGACAGAGGAGTGGGCCTCTTTTTCTCCATTTTATTTATTTAGCATGTGACCTTTGAGGAAGGATTTGAAGCAAATAAGAGACCTAGACATATTCTAGAAAGCAGTTCTGAGCAGCAAGCAAAAGAAGCCTAAAGGTGCATCCGCACTGTAGTAATATTACAGTTTGACACCATTTTAAGTGCTGCATGGAATCCTGAGATCTGCAGTTTCACAAGGTCTGTCGCCTTCTCTACCAAAAAGGGCTGGTGTCTTGGGATATATAGTGGCCACTCCACATTCATTGGGGATAGTGGCACAGGATTGCTGTGAAAGTTGCAGAAAACGCAAATAAAAAAGGGCTATGTTTTTAAGGTGAGAGAACATCTCTCTAGGAATCTCTAAGTCCTCCAACTCAATCAGAAGTTGACCATAGAACTACAAATGCCTAGAGAAGTGTTTTCTCTAGCAACTGCTCCAGTGCAACTCTATGGTCAATTTCCATCAGAGTTGCGCCGGAGGACCTAGAGATTCCTAGAGAGAACAAATCAATCAAACCTTCAAATAATAACACTGGCAAAAGTGGAGGGCTGGCTGCATTATTAAGATGATTCCTCTGCAAGGGAAGCTGCAACAATGTGGAAGATCTACTTATGTTACTGACTTTCTCTCTCCCAGCAGGCATCTGCCAAGGCTACCCTGACATCCGGAAAGAACCACAAGGCCTGATCCGTAGTCCTTCTGTGCAGGAGATGTCATATAGTAGCTGTAGCTGGGTTATTCTGGGCGGGCCTGAGGATGTCATCTATATCAGGTGAGATGAAAACATGTGCACCTGCTCTACTTTACTACTGGGAGAACGTCACCATTCCCAATCCCAGTGCCTATTTTCCATCATGAGCCAATCAGTACAGTATGTCCTATATCCATGCGTCTGGTACCCACATCTGGAAAAAAAAGTTTTTTCTAGGCATCTGGAGGTCCTTTGGCACAACTCTTTGGTCAATTTCCACTGGAAATTTAACATTTAGCATTCACCATTAACCGTGATTTTCGCTAGCTATAGTAAGCCTGAGAATGTATACCCTGCAGACTTAGTACTGTACTGTTGTGTCATGCCAATTCTCATTGCCCATTTTCCCTGCTCCTTTGGGTGCTAATACACCCTGTCTGATCAGGGTCAGCTCTGGTTACTAATTGGATGGGAGACCAATGAATACCAGGCACTGTAGGCTAGATTTCGGAGGAAGGAATTGGGAAACTACCTTTGAGTATTCTTTGCCTAAGAAAACCCTATGGAATTCATGGGGTCACCATAAGTCGACAAGAGAATTGGAGACACACACAAACACAAAATGTGGATTTTCTGTCTGAGAGAATCTTGCAAGATATTTGCAGATGGGATTTTCTGGAGATAAAGTTGTCACTTCCCAACCTCTTCTGCTTCCAAATGCATTCTGGAAAGTTTCTCAGGGAGGATCGCATTGAAACCAAACCCAACACTCATCAATTTCCCCTTTCTCTTCCACAGGTTCCAGCACTTCTCTCTCTCCTGCAACTCAGAGATGCTGATCGTTCGTTCATCCTTTCAACCTCCATGGAAAATCTGTGGCTCCAAAAATCCCGAGCCCCTCCGGATAAAAGGAGGCAACGTGACCCTGACCTACAGCTGGAAGTTTCTGACAGGAGATGGGTTTCAGCTGAAGTACCAGAGAGGTACCAATGCGTATTAGAGCTCACAGATGCATCCATACTGCAGAATTAAAGTGGTTTGACACCACTTGACCTGCCATCCTCCAGAATCCTGGGATTTGTGGCTTGGTGAAGCCCCAAAGCTCTCTGACAGACCAAGCTAAATACCTCACCAATCTACAAATCCCAGGATTCTGTTGAACAGAGTCATGGCAGTTAAAGTAGTGTCACACTGCATTAATTCTGTAATGTGGCTAGACCCAAAGACAGAATTAGAGGAAGGGGGAAAGGATACTTCTTTTTCCATCGACTCACCTCTCTAACTAGAAACATCATCTCTATTTATAGCCTGTCTATTTTTTTTTTTCCAATTCAGGACTCGAGGCAGTTTGCAGAGGTTAAAACAAATGCCGTTTTAAAATCCAGATCATATGAAAATGAAATATGCAGTTAAACTAACAATAGAATTAAAAACATTTAAAAGTCAGACTGTTAGGAAGAGAACACATTCTGAAATGACCTTTTCCTCACAAGCACTCAGCCATCAAAGGCTTGCCAATAAAAGCATATTAGAAAGTGTGTGAGTTTAACCTCTCTAGGACTGCATCCACACTGCAGAAATAATCCAGTTTGAAACCACTTTAACTGTCACGGCTCAACACTATGGAATTTTTGGAATTGTAATTTCTTGTAGCACCAGAGCTCTAACTGAGAAGTCTAAATGTCTCACAAAACTACAGTTCCCAGCATTCCATCACATAGGCCATGGGAGTTAAAGTGGTGTCAAATTGGATTGTTTCTGCAGTGTGGATGCAGCCCAGGAAGGAACCTGGGAGCAGCCACCAAACAGGCCTCTCCTGTGTCCCCACCAGATGTACCTATGAGGATGGTGGGACAGACATGCTTTTTCAAGGGCCTCTCTACCCTGGTTAGTTTTATTGTATGCCAGCTTGCAATCATTAGGTAGAGGGTGGGATGTAAATATTGTAATAGAAAATAAATGATAATTCTTATCTCTCTCTCTGTGGTACAGAATCCAAAACCTGGCCTGCCTACCCATGCAACCTTACCTTGGACAATTTCTATGGGGTCCTCTTTTCACCAGGCTTTGCATCTGACTCTTACCTGGGGGTTGCCAGTTGCCAGTGGGCCCTCGACGCTCACGACAGCCGGCCGCTGAGCATCCGCTTCACCCTCCTCGAATTAGACATTGGGGACTCCCTGCGGGTCTATGAAGGGGTACCTGGGACCACCCTTCACCCCCATTTGCTGCGCAATTTGGACTACACCAGTAACAACAAGGTGGTCACAGTGGATTCGCCTTCCAGCCGTGCCTGGGTCACGTACCAAGCGGCAGGAACGACCTACCGTGGTTTCAATGCCACCTACCATGTGCGAGGTTTCTGCGTGCCGTGGGATTTCCCCTGTGGCGGAGGAGACGGTGAAGGGGCGACTTGCTACAGTGCTGCCGAACGCTGTGATGGGACCTGGGACTGCGCTAATGGTGCTGATGAAGAAGGTTGCCGTGGATGCCCGCTGGGACAGTATGCTTGCGGAGGGCAAGGGATGGGTGGCGCCGTTTGCTATGGACTTGCTGACCGCTGCAATTACCAGACCTTTTGCGCTGATGCTGCAGATGAGCGCCACTGCTACAGCTGCCAGCCGGGCAACTTCCGTTGCCACGATGGGCGCTGCATCTATGAGAGCTGGATGTGTGATGGGCAGGCGGACTGCATTGATGCTTCCGATGAGGCAGATTGCACCTACGTCCTCCCACGCAAAGTCGTGACAGCCGCCGTCATTGGCAGCCTGGTGTGCGGCCTTCTCCTGGTGATAGCACTGGGGTGTACCTGCCGTCTTTATTCCCTCCGCAACCATGAGTTTGGGTGAGGAGTACTTTTGGGTAGAAGGGGCATATGGAGGGACAGTACATAGGTATTTCACTACACAGACAGAACAGGACAGTGTTGGAAATGAGGCATACAGTGGGCCATTGGTATCCACTGGGGTTTGGTTCCAGGAGCCCCTGTGGATACCAGAATCCATGGATACTCAAATCCCATGAAATACAGTGGCATAATAAAATGGTGTTTCCTTACTGGAATGTATATATTTTTTAATATTTTCAAGCCATAGATGGTTGAATCCGTGGATAAAATAATCCATGGATACGGAGGGCCAATTGTACAAATAGGGAGCAGGGAGCCATTTTGGTGTAATGGTTTAAGTATGTCTTCCCTAGCATTACTTCTTTAAAAGAAAATTTGGTACCAGAGGTAGAAATAACAGGGAAAGAATAGGGGTAGGTTTCTACACAACAAAGAAGAGGAATTCAGCATGCTATAGCAATTTTTTAAATTCACTGTGCACATGTGAAATGAAATAACCAGTTCTGGTAAGCCTTGCATAGGTCAAGAAAAACATTTAGGCCTTCTGTAGACTTCTTTCAAAATGCATCAATGGATGGCTTTTTTCTTTCACCCACTTCCCCTTTGAATTTCCAATTTGGAAATGGATCAGCTAGAAGAGAATAATTTCCCAGCTCATGTTTTATTGCGTTGTTTTCCGCAGGCATGTGGCTGCAACCGAATAGTGAATGTTTTTTTTTTGTTTGTTTTGTTACTGCAGCCCTCCTTGATCATACTGTCCATGCCAATGCTGGTAAAAATTTCAGCTAGATAAGGGATAAGGAGGAAAGCACTTTGTAAAAATGAGCTTCTTTGTCAGAGGCCTTGTTAACTGAGGTATGTGTGTTCTGGAAGGCATAGGATGGGTAAGGACTGTACTTCTCACTGGCTTCCTTTCTCCTTGCAGGGTCTTAACCCCAATGTCCCGCATGGAGGCCCAGCTGGTACAGCGCCAAGCTCCGCCATCTTACGGGCAGCTCATCGCCCGTGGGGTCATTCCTCCTGTGGATGGCTTCCCTACTGAGCATCCAAATCAGGTAAGACAGATCGGTTGTGTATGTCTTCCCTCAAAAAGATGTTCCTTGTTGGCTTAGGAAAAGGATTGTCCATCTCTCCATTTCCCTTATGTTCAGCTATACCATTTTCCCCATGGTACTCACTACGACCTTTTAGATTATTCTCAGTGGGGCAAAATTCATCAGATGGTCTCTGGGGTATATCCAGATGTATATAATGTGGTGTACCAGAGCCAGTGTGGGGTAGTGGTTTGAGCATTGGACTAGGACTCTGGATACCCACTTGGCCATAGAAACCCACTGGGTGATCTTGGGCAAGTCACACATTCTCAGCCTCAGAGGAACACAAAGGAAAAACCCCTCTGAACAAATCTTTCCATGAAAATCCCATGATATAGTCGCCATAAATCGGAAACGACTTGAAGGCATGCAAGAACAACATCTAATATTCGGTCACATGGCTACTATAGGGATGTGGTTAGCTGCTGGTACAACTGGAGATCCAGATAGCTGGATCTGTTATAAATATGCCTGCGAAACCACATTCAAAACTCAGCTTGGGTTCGTCCAAAGACAGCAAAGAGCTTAAAGCAGGGGAAGGCATACTGCATCCTATGTAGCCCCTGGACCCCATTGTTGTGATCTTTGAAGCCTTCCAGCCTCCCTTTAAAAATTTGGTTTGATTTTCAAACTGTTTTTGCTCCCAACTACACAAAAAGCCAACGAAAGGTATGAAAGCTTGAAAAAATGTCACCCTCCCCATACTACCCCCCTCCAAGACCACTATTTGCCTCAGCAGTTCCTCACAAACTAGTGACCGGAAGAGATGCAACATTGCCTTGTTGCCATTGGGGGAAAGACTGTAGAGAAAGAGGGGGGGGGGGGGATTTGGATTTCCTGTGGGAGTTCTGGAGAGGAAAACGGCCAGCTGCCCCCCCCCCACAGTTGCCCCCACTGTGCCAGTTAAAGGTGCCAGGGGAAGGTCTTGAGGTCAGCAGCTTTGAGGGCAGTTGGCAAGGAGTTCAAGTGTTGTGTAATGGCATGAACGTGTGTTAATGACTAGCCAGTTCACTCTCATCTTCCTGCGCAGCTGTGACGTAACCGTAACGCACCGCATCTGGCAGGCGCGCTACAGTTGTGGCGCCCTCGTCACATGCGAGGGTTGCCGGGTGTGTGGGCACTCCACCCACCAGGCAGCCCTCGCACATGACGAGGGAGCCTCAAACGCCTGTCTATCCAGCGCCTATGACTCTCAAAATGGAGGAAGAGACAGTGAAGGATAATATGGTCAGATGAACCCAAAATCTTGGACACCTAATATTATGGGAACAATGTTCCATAGTATGGAACAAAAATTAAAATTTACAAGGCGTAATGATCTCAAGGAGAACTATTATAAAATGTTCTATAAAATGGCATTGTAACGCCAAGTAAACTTATAGAAATATGAAAAATAACCATTGGAAATAAGGGGACGACAATGGTACCTTCCATCATATGTAGTCATAGTGCATCAAAGCAAAGAAATTCTGGAGAAATGTTCATATTACAATAACAGAGACGCTGAGGTTCAACGTCTTGTTGATGTCAAAATTCTGTTTATTAAAAATGCTAGATGGATTAGACAGACAAATAGAGAAGTATAGAAAAAAATATATCGTAGGTGATTACAGCTGCTAGAATAATTTACAATAGGATATGGAAATATAATGAAGCACCAACAATAGAAGAGTGGCTTTTAAAATGATTTGATATGTCAGAAATGGACAAGCTAACAACTCTCCTTAGTGATAAGACTTTGAAAAGTCATGAAGATCATTGGAAGTGTGTAAAACCCTTATAGGAAGAGAAATGAGGGAATCTAGTAAAATCTTAAAGAATAGATTTGGTGACTGATCATGATTAGGGTTGGATTTCTTTATAGATGGGTTGAGAAATGAGGCTAAAAAAAGCAGTAAGATATATTAATAAAGTTTGAAGCGTTATACAGTTGAAGATTAGTTTAGCAAATGGGACAGAATAGGGAGGACAGGAATGTAAATTCAGGGATAGTATAGAAACAGTTTTTATTGGGATGTACAGAAAGATTATGAACAATAAATAAACAATCATTTTCATAGGAGAAGGAAGTTATTAGATTATGTTGCAGTTGATATATGTATGTAAGTCTCTTTTTTGGTCTATTGTCATTGTTATTGTGTCACTTGTTTTTTTAGTATAAAACTATATATATATATCTTTATACTAAGAAGGAAGCTCTGGCTGTTAAAACACACTTGTATTTGGTTTAAGTCTCTGCTCATTTCCCCCTCTTCAATCTCATTACAGAATTCGATGCTGGGGAACCTGCGATCTCTACTGCACTTGTTGCGTCGTGACCCAACTACGACTTCCCCTGCTGCCGCCAACGGAAGCCGCCATTCACATCGGAATCGCTTTCTGCGTCGTGTGGTGAGGCGCATGCGCAGGATGGGATTGCTACCTCAGCCTGCCCCATCTTCCTCTACAACCACCACCACCACTTCATCATCACACTCTGTTCCTGAAAACCCATCCGAGCCATTATCTGGAGCTGAAATTTCTGGCCAGCCTGACGAACAAGCCCCACCTCTTCCTCAGAAGGTCCTGCCTCTCCCTGCTGAACCTGCGCCAGAGCCCCAGGTCCCTCACCCTCCCACACCACGCCTCTCAGGAATGATGCACACCCTCCGGGTTCGTCTCTTCTCCCCCATGCCCCCATGCTCTGAGGAGGGAAGGGATCCCCTGAGCATACCACCGTCTCCTGTGGATGAGGATGATGTCCTTCTGGTGCCTCTCACTGAACCGTGGCTCGAGACCATTAACACCACTGCGAACTGGGACGCTGATGATGAACCCCTTTTGACATGAGAAGCCATCCACACCAGCTGAGCTGGCGTGGCCCTTCTTTACAACACTGGATGATGCCTTTTAAGAACTTCCCACCAAGCTACAAGTGCACAACAAGAAGAAGAAGAATGGATCTGCTTCCAGTACCAATTCCCACCATCTTTCTCCAAAAGAGTCCCAATTGCCACGAACGGGAAAAGAAAGAAATAAGATGGAATCCTGTTGGTGACCTAAGTTGATGTAATATCTGGTTATGGCAGTACAGTTGCCCCTCCAAGTCCATGGATTTGAGATCCACGGACTTGAAAATCCATGGAGGGGCGACCACCATTAACATAAATGGGGCGCCCACCCATGGTGCACGCCCCACATACATACACCCCATTCAAGCCTATGGGGCTTGAATATGCATGGGTTTTGGAACTCATGGGGGAGTCCGCAACGGATACCCTGCAAGTTCCAAGGGTCAACTGTATATATAGTTTTTGGGGCATTGTGGAAGCAGGTATCTATTACCTGCTTGCATAGTGCCTTCTCAGTAACAGCTGTGATGCACCTTTGTACCCCTGCCACTGGTTGGTTGCAGAAGTGTGCCAAAATGTGGTCCAGACAGCCCTGAATGCTTGGCGAAGAAGGCGGTGCCATCTGGTCGTGAGTGTGCTGGCTGGTTCTTCTTTCCACATGTGCAAGGAAACCAGAATATTCCTGGGCACGCTTCTGCAGTGCATCAGCACAAGGGAACAAACAGCCCTGGGAAGCCTCAGGCCAATGCTGCACACCCAAAGAAAGAAGCAGCAGCCTTCACCCTACCAGATGACTGTCAGGAATACACTGGCAAATTCAAACCATAGTTGCCTGGCATTTAAGGGAGTAAGAAGAGCAGTTCTTAGAGATGCTGTTCCATTTGAGCAAGGCAGTCATCTAGTTGAGGGCATGATGACACCTCCCTGATCACCACTACAAGGGATGACGAATACTGTATTACTTGGCCAAATACGTAAATACTGTATCATTGTTGTGACAGTGAAATAATGTTTTTTTCCAAAAAAAGGATGTTTCACATCTGGATTCGCGCCTTAATTCCGTGTAGTAAGACAAGAAGAAGAGGTCCTTGGGTCCACCCAGTAATCATCATCATCATCATCCTCTTCTTCTTGAGAGCTGCCTCTGACAGGTTTTTGGTTCATTTGGCACTGAGATTCCGGCTTGTATGGGAAGCGATAGAAGTACATGCACTTGACATTTTAAAAAATGTTCTTATAAAGTGAGGAGGAGGGGATGGAGATGAAATATGTTCTGGGTGGAGACATTACAGATATTTGTCTGCTTGAAAGCTTGAAGGAAGCAAATATATCTGTGTAGCACATAAATGGGACTAACCCTTAAAGGCAATGATGGAATTGGCTAAATCCCAATATTATGGTGTGATGCTGGGACGCAGAAAAGCAGTGCTATATGCTTGAACTAGACATATTTATTGCAATTATAGAATTATTAAAAGGGGGAGAAGGGTGAAAATTATATAAATTCGGTGATTCCACTGGAAATACTTCTGTGGTAAAATGAAATTTTAACAGGGCAATCCTAGGCATGTTTATTCAGAGGTAAATGCCACTGTGTTCAGTGGAACTTGCTCCTAGATGAGTGCAAAGGATTGCTACTTTAAAAACAAAAAAGATGGAAGATATTTTGACTTTCTATTGATAAAATATTTTGTACATTATTTTTTAAAGCAGCTGATGAAAGAAGTGAAATTTTGCACAGGGGATATCCAATTAGGTTGTAAATAAGGAAAAAATTGTACAATGAATAAGAGAAATATCTCAAGGGCAATGATCATTTAAGAGTTTTGTAGTGTTCATTGCTCTTTATTGTTTTTACGATAACAGGAAGCAGGAAAATTGATAACGCACATCCAGATTATCTAGAAAATTAATGATTCAATATAAGCTTGTTCTTGTGTGTGTGTTAATGTCTGATTTAAAAGATATTAAAAAGTGAATATTATCTTTGCCCACTTAAATTAAAAAATTGTTTTTAAGATGAAGTGAATTGCAGGTTTGACTCAAACCAGTGAGAATGTGAAGTATGGCCATGCCAAAATCCAAACTATTGTTAGCTGTTTTCAAATCATATTTGGGCTAACATTTTAACCATGGGTTGGATCCTGGTTTGGCCATACTTGATGTAGATCCACTGAAATAGAGTAAGTTTAAATTTAAAACTAAAGTCCCGTTGGTTCCAGTGGGTCTGTATGTATGCAAGTATGACTAAATAGGGCTGCAATCCAATAATTCTTTTTAAACTATCTCATTAAAAAAATAACAATTAGAGACAAAGGTTCAGTTTCAAGCATGTTTCTTTGGTGGTGAAAAGAAAGAGGAGGATAAAATAGTTTTGAAACCACTGCCCAACCCTTTGTGTCTGTTTTACAAAGCACAAAAGGCAACCCAGTTGAAAATATTTTGAAAAAATGATATGAAAAGAAACTTGTGGGTGTAGATTGTGGTGCTCAGAGTTGGGTAGTTATGCTTGTAAAAGCCAGCAGCCAGACTGAACTATGAATACAGGCTTTTGATGAAGGATTTCGTTTCTGAAAGGAATAAGTCTAGCCCACATTCATTTTTCTGTCTGCCACAATTTTCTCTTTAGAGATCCCTTTTTGCAGCAGTAGTCTTAAAAGCAACAGTCCCGACGGGGAAATGTTGAGAGTTACTGATCTTATTGTAAA
This sequence comes from Sceloporus undulatus, assembly GCF_019175285.1. Lineage (NCBI taxonomy): Eukaryota > Metazoa > Chordata > Lepidosauria > Squamata > Phrynosomatidae > Sceloporus > Sceloporus undulatus. The sequence continues at coordinate 114,379,408 of NC_056527.1, forward strand.
ATGCACAAATGGAGAAGAATCAGAAGATTAGAAAATCCACAGATACACACTGGATCAAAATGACTGGTTTGGGAATCATGTTACCTATTTGACAGTTTAAAAAGAAACCTCCTCATAAGAAGTTATTAAACTAGTGCCTTCTTAATCAGACAAACTGAGAAGTTTCATTGAAGTGATATTGGATCTTCGTAGAAGGCAGCTCTCAAACCAGCGCTAAGACACTGAAAGATAAATAGCCCAAATCAGCAATATTTTCTCCAGTGTAAGCCCCATCGACAATCATCCATGGTGGATTGGGCCCCTTTGCTTGGTTTACCAATGTGTGTGTTATATAAAATTAAGTATCTTTCCCTCCCCTCTTTTCTCGCAGAGTTTCTTCTCAAGATATCAGTGAATCAGTGGTGACATTTAATGGGAGCCAGGAGTTCATGTTTTCTTGTCGTTCTGTATTTTTTCCCCTGGGTATGAGTGCCAAAAGCAATGGTAGCGTCGATTTAGATGAGCAAATATTTGCACTGTGTATTATTTTTTTGTGATTGAGCTGTGACCACTAACTGGTGCCATTCTGTTTGTGATTTCACCTTCTGTTGCCTTTAAAAGTTTTGCTAAAAATTAAAAAAAAATACATTTTGAAATATAATGCTAAGGCGAGTTTTCTTCCTTTGTATTTCTGAGTCAACCAATATACTGAGAGTCAATGGAAGTTTCATGGAGTTTGGAATATAATCTAGGAGACCTAATTTGAGTTCTCACCAATTCTTGGTGGACCCATTTCCATGGTCAATTGTCTAGAGCTTTGGTTCCCAAACTTCGGTCCTCCAGATGTTTTGGACTTCAGCGCCCAGAATTCCTGATTGTTCTGGATAGGACTTCTGGAAACTGGAACTCAAAACACCCAGAAGACTGAAATTTGGAAAACAGTGGTCTAGTAGTAACAACCTGTTGACTGATTTCCACCAAATTGGATATATTTACAGTCACTGGAATGAAACCTCCCAACTTCAGATGTTCTAGTCTTCCTGAGCCCAGATGCCTCCCAGATGTGTTGGACTACAACTCCCATGATCCTCAGACATCTTAGTCAACAACTATGTTGGCTTAAATTATGGTTGTTGTGGTTGGACACATCTGGCGGGTACCCGATTGGGGGTGCTAGCAGCTAAATTAACTCTGTTGTATAGAGTTGGAGAGCTATAAAGAGATGGAGTTACTTGCATTTATCCCAGGACAGTTACTAAAAGCCTTGTAGACAAAATACCCTGGCATCTCTTCTTCATATGAAATGGTTTCCATCATGTAGAAACAATACAACAGTCCCTACATCTTCATTATGGAAACAACAAAATTGGTGTGTATTGGTTGTTGTGACTTAGCATCTCAGTTTGCTGCATGTAAGATGGAGGCAATAATAACATTACAGAGTTTTTGAGAGCATGAGTCATATAAATGGAGACATGCAGTTTTATAAGGGAAAAAGATAAATCTGGGGTTGTCAGATCTATCGTGGTACCTATTGGCTGTTGTATTCAAAACAAGCATATATAGGTAGCCTCTTGTGCTTTGCTCATTGCACAGTAGTAAGCCTCATCTGTAAAGACTGCAAAGGAGCATTTAGTGTATGGAGTTGCCTTTAGATAATGGGTCAGTCTGGATGCTCTTTTGGAGACTGCAGCCTTTCTCTTGCGAATATCTTTATAGGGATTCATTGTTATTATTTGCCTTCAAATCAACTGACTTAAGATTTATGCAGAGGAGGTTTGCTGTTACGTTCTTCATACCTGAGAGAGAGTGGCTTGCCCAAGAACAACCAGTGGGTTTCCATGGCTGAGTGGGCATTCCAGCCTGGTTCCCAGAGTTCTAGTCTTACACTCAAACCACTGCACCATACTGCCTACTTTGAACAGATTAATTACTCCTTAATGCACTTTTGCCATGCCATGGTTTGGACAAACTACTTGGGGGACTACAAGTCCCATAATCCAGAACAAAAAGCATGCAGTCCCACTCTGGGCATCACTTTCATTGCCATGGCTGCCACTGAAACTGGGAGATGCAACCTTATGGGAAGATGACAACAGCAATTTTATTCAGGAGAGGTTAATCACTTCAATGCAGCTGCTAATCTTTAGGGACCGGGTGAGGATGACTTTGTTTGCATAGTTCAAACAACTCAGGTTTCCTATGCAATGAAATGCCCACGTTGGTGTGGCAACATTCACAGCCAGTACAGAAAAGGGAAGAAGGGATCAGTCTGGATTAATGAATAATGAAAAGTGGCTGCAATAATGCCATAGGAAAGAGCTTAACCATCTTGATGGACATCTCCAGCTTGCTACGCTGCCAGCAGCCTGGTAATTGTCTTTCCAGAAAGAAAATAATCATGAATTCAAATCTCTGAAGTCGTGGATTGGGAGAACCTTACATTGCTTCCACATTTTTGACTGTAGCTGAGGAGGACATCATGCAAGGTAAGAATTCAGAGACATAGCCATGTTAGCCTGGAATATCAGTTTGCAAAGGGATCAAGCAGCACCTTTGAGAATAAATAATTAAAAAAATATTTTTTTTAATTTCTATCCCGCTTTTTGCCAGGCAATCAAAGCAGCGTACAACAAGCTAAAATACATCCATATATACATAGTACCCCCCCCTTAAAACAAGATTAAACAATATAAGATTAAAACTAACATGCTAAAATTCAATTAATCCAAATAATAACCATGGGCAGAGTTCGATAGATGGGAAGTCTTATTCGTGGCCGAGTATTTTATTCCGGGAAGGCCTGACAGAAGAGATCCGTCTTAATGGCTTTTTTGAAGCTCTCTAGATTGGTAATTTGGCAGATCTCGTCTGGCAGGCCATTCCATAAGTTGGGAGCGGCTGCAGAAAATGTCCTGGAAGAAGCTGTACCATAAGCTCTCGTAGACTTGAGCTGTATCGGCACTGCAGAAATAATGCAGTTTGATGCCTCTAAGTGCTCCATCCTATGGAGTCCTGGGATTTATAGTTTGTTGTGGCACCAGAGCTCTCTGACAGAGAAGATGAAATATCTCACAGACCTACAAACTTCAGAATTTGTTCTGGAGCAATGGTTTCCAAACTTTGGTCCTCCAGAAGTTTTAGACTACAATTTCTGGAAACTCCAGCCATCTTAGCCAGCAGTCTAGAATTATGGGAGATGAAGTCCAAAACATCTGGTGGACCAATGTTTGGTAACCACTGGCATAAAGCCATGGTAGTTAATAAAGCGGTGTCAAACAGCATTGTTTCTGCAGTGCAGATGCAACCTAAGGTCTCCTTCCTCAGATGCATACATCTCCCAGTATCTGAGGAAATAGACCAATTCTACGGAACCTTATGCTACGAGTTCATTTGCACAGTTAGCTTCAGAGGTGATACAAGATCCCTTTGCATGCAAGGTAAGCTGGGCTTTGGAGGGCAAGCCAGGTCACCAGCTACGCCATAAGGACTAGGGGCTACTCTTTGGTTTTTGTTTTTCATTTGGATTCTTCATTTCGAAATCGTAGTTTGCTAAAATAGGGGCATATATGTACATACACTCCACATAGTCCCCAAGGGTTTTTCCACAGCTTGGCTAGCCTCAGTCTAGTTTGCTATGTCTCCAGGGAGGGGGAACCTCTCTCTCTTTCTCTGGCAAGTATTAATTATGCCTCATTAGCATCCTCCCACCCATGACTAATAGGATAATTCCCCCTCCCCACTCCCTAATTAGACCCAGCAGCCAATTCAGCATCTTTCAAGAGGGAGGGAGGGAGAGACTCACATCTATGGCCAGCCCTTCCCATACAAAACCGTCCATCAATGAAAGCGAACCATGTGCTTACTCTCTGTTTTGTTCCCCCATTACATTACTTAATTTACTGTCTCTTCCTTACATGCCTGTTCGGTTGTTCATTTGTATTCCTCTTGCATTCACCGTCTTCCTACATTCTCAGCAGCATCCATCCCTTACAGAGGGGTCAGGCAAGGCTGTACAGAGGTCCCCCTACATGCGCTGGGGTTCGGGGTAAAGGACCCCCGTGAATGTGGGGAAAACGCAAATTAAAAAAACACTATTCTTTCCCTAGGAATCTCCAGGTCCTCCAGTGCAACTCAATGGCCAATATCTGCCACAAGTTGATCATAGAATCATGCTGGAGGATGTACAGATGCCTAGAGGAGTGTTTTCTCTGAGAACTTCTAGGTTCACCAGCACAACTCTATGATCAATATCTGGAAGAGTTGCATTGGGGGACTTAGAGTTTCCTAGAGATAACATATTAATCAAAGTCACAAATAAAGCTGCAAATGTAGAGGGTATTCTATCAACCGACTTCTCAACTTGTATGCAGAAAAATCATGCAAAGAGCAGGTTTATACTCAGAGGAAGGAAGCGTGAAGATCAGAGGAAGTAATATCATCAATCTAAAATATGCCGATGACACCATAGTACTAGCTGTAAACAACAAAGACTTGGAACAACTACTAAAGAAAGTCAGAGGAAAGTGCTAAGACAGGTTTAATGTGGAACATTAAGAAAACAAAAATGTTGACCATGGAAAATTTGCATAAAGTCTACCTAGATGACAAAGAAATTGATATAAAGAGTTCCCATATCCTGGATCAATCATTGATCAGAACAGAGATTGCAGTCAAGATATCAAAAGAAGACTAGGATTGAGAAGGGCAACTATGAAAGGACTAGACTAGATCCTGAACTGTAAAGATATGCAACTGAGCATTAAAGTGAGGATTGTCCAAGCCATTAACCACGTATGGATGTGGATGTGAGAGCTGGACAATAAAGAAAGTAGACAGGAAGAAAATCAATTTATTTGAGATGTGCTGCCGAAGAAGAGTGCTGAGATTACTGTGGACAGTCCTTGAACAGATCAAGCCTGAACTCTTCCTGGAAGCCAAGATGCATAAATTGAGATGTCATACTTAAGACAGATCATGAAAAGACAAGACTTATTAGAAAAGACAAGAAGGTGGAGCATAGTAGAAAGAGAGGAATGGACAGAAATGTTCCAGTGCAGAGCAGTTGAGGACAGAAGGGCTTGGAGGTGTCTCACCCATGGGGTTGCTACAAGTTGAGATCAACTTAAAGGTGGTTAACAACAACATCCTTCCCTTCACCTGCATATACATGGTTAATGAAACGTATAAGAGGTTAATGAAGAGACCCTAAAGTGACCTTATTACAGGATTTTGTCATGGCCAGCCACAAGGAGGACTCAGAAGACAATGAGGAGGACTTGGCTCCTGTCAGAACTCCCCTGCATTCATATATTCATTGATCATTTATATATTCATTTGGGGATTCTGTCAGAGGGATTATTAGTTTAGGGTTTTGTTTAGATGTTATTTGAATAAGGACATAATAGGTTTGATATATATTGGTTAGTTAGAATGTACTAGAAGGGGATAGATAGATGGCTAGTTTCTGTGCTTGCTTATTAGGATTGGAATGTTACACTGTTAGGGAGTTACCCAGCCAGGCCGAGACGGCTCTTGTGTTGGGAGGGGTGAGTTACAACTTAAGAGTTAAGGTTACTACTTATAGATTGTTATAGTAATATGTTCCTGATATTAACATATATTGTTGTTATGCTTTATATGCTACAATGTATGTTGGGTTGTGGGATGATGGGATATATAACCATTCTTACATATACTCATAGGTTGTTAAGGTTTTATATTACTTAGTTTAGGGGAGAAGGATGTCTGGGCTTCAAGGCCACAGGTGCAAGGAGGAGATAACACTTGGTGAGAACTTGATTGTTTTGGGAACAGGCCGGAGAGGCCGGACGAGAGGACACTACGTCATCTGGGTGGAGATTCCTCACTGCGCGGGAAAGACTGATCCAATTAATTAACTTAATTGCTTAATGGGGGTGGGTCTGCTCGTGGGACTATATAACCCATCTGTAACTATGTATCTTCATTCCTGACAAAGAAGTCACTTCTGTTGCCTATACCTTTTACCTTTCAATAAAGCTGTTACTCTTTAGAAGCACAGCCTCTTGTTGTTTGGGGGTGGCAATTGGGAGCCTGACAGCTCCTCAGGTACAGGAGGAACCTGAGGCTGTGCCAGGTCCCAGCTCTGCTTTCCCAGCCCCAGTGGATTTGGGTCAGCCAGACCCTAGCTCTGTGGGATCTTCTGCAATGGAGCCTGGGGCTCAGCAGCCCAGCCTTGCCCCAGTAGAAGTGCCAGACTTGGGAGACATAGAGCAGCAGAGCATTGAGGTTCTTATATTTAGCCAGAGGAGACCAGCATGCCTTTGACATTCCAAAAGGCTTGTTGAGAAACGCTTATTAGCCACTCGGCAACTGTGATAAGGGAGCTAGATATAAGGCACCTGGCGGACACTGTCAGAATCTATTGTTTTTCATTAGTTAATGCTGCTTGATCTGACTCCTTGCTTCCTAGATCTTTGACTGCCTTTGAATCCTTGACCTCAGATCGGACACCTTGACCAACCCTCTGGCACTCTTGACCTCAGACTGGACTGGTAGTATTGCTCTCTGTAATCCTGAACTTTGGACTGGCTTGTGGCTTATTCTATTTGGACATGGTTTGTGGTTTACTTTTGCCGAGCAGGCTCTTATCAGCCGTGTGAGTGTATGTTGGCAGCATTCACTTCCATGTTCCTCATATCTTCATTCTTCCATTTACATATATACCTCCTCTTTTGTCCTCTCCTTGCTGGAAATCTCAGTGTTTTCCTATATGCCTACACTGTGCCTCCATGCCTCTAGCCACACTACGCAGCTTGTCTCATTTCCTCGAGTCACCTGCAGACATCTTTTTCCTGGGGCCCTTGGTTGCCTGTTGCCCAGATGATATCTAGTTTGAAAGGGAAGAGGGTCTGGTGGGTGGATGGCCCTGTCCTGCAGCAGAGAAAATGTGTCCAGTTTGCCTCTAGCACTAGTCTTCAAAGATGTTTTTAGTTATTTTCAAAGCCATGTTAATCTATTTCATCATTGAAAGATACAGGAAACCCTGTAGCACTTTTGAGACTGAAAAAAATAAATGTCTAGCATAAGTTTTCTTATAGACTCTTGGAATCCATAAAATGAAAGCTCATGATAGATTTTTTTTAAAGATTATTTTTATTAACCAAAATTTATGCATGAATAATACAAACAAACACATCAATGAACACGTCTGTAAGCTTCGTGACTCCTAATTATACATTTAGCCCACTTGTCTTTGTAGTTTCCAGTTTAATTAAGACCTTTACATACTTTCCATCTAGCCTTGACAGTCTTTCAGTCAATTTCCATGATCTTCCTAAAACAGTAAAAATATAATTTGTTCATAATTTCGCCTACATTTTACATTTTCATAGAATCATAGAATCGGAGAGTTGGAAGAGACCACAAGGGCCATCCAGTCCAACCCCATTCTGCCATGCAGGAAATCCCAATCAAAGCATCCCCGACAGATGGCCATCCAGCCTTCGTTTGAAGACCTCCAAGGAAGGAGACTCCACTACACTCCGAGGGAGTTTGTTCCACTGTCAAACAGCCCTTACTGCCAGGAAGTTCCTCCTAATATTGAGATGGAATCTCTTTTCCTGCAGCTTGCATCCATTGCTCTGGGAGCAATGGATGCAACTGGGAGAGTTTTGTAACTCTCCCATTTTCTATAACCCAGTTGTTCCATTTATAATTATCCTGTCCATACATCGATATACCTAATAAAAGGATACCTCCTGCCATTCTGTTTGCTCACATTCAGTAAGTCATTTCTATTCTTATTAACAAGAAGCTGATCACCTCCTTAACTTACGTTTCCCAGTGGAGGATAATCCTATATTCTCCATTCAATGTTTTTTAAGCTTGATCACTTTTCTTTCCAGCATGCTACAGCTGATCTCCAATTTCTTTTTTTAATTCTGCAAACTCTCAAAGGTGAAAGAGGATTTTCTTGTTATCTTTTTAGCTATTGTCGTGATGCTGAGTTGCAAACTGTCTTGGAGAGGGAGCAATTGTTTGGGCCAAAGAACCTAGCGGCTCTGATCTACCCCTCCTTTCCTTCTTTCCTTTTCGTGTCTTTTCATTCACTTTCCTTCTCTCCTTTTCGTGTCTTTTCATTCATCCCTATCCTCTATCCCTATAATTAATCGGCCTATTGATCCTTCTCAGTGCCAATGTCCTGTCCAGCTATTTACCAACCCATGCCTTTATATGCTTTCTTAATCCTCCGTATACAAGCCCTAATCTATCTCCCCATCTGTCTCTCTCTCTCCCCCTCCTCCTCCATCCTCCAATCATTTCCAGCCTCCTCTGTCTCACTCCATCCCTCCATCCTCTCCAGAAACACACCCCCTGCCTAGGTCTACCTGTCTATCATCCAAATGCATCCCTTCTTTTCTCCTCATTTGGACTGCAGGGAGCCGTGGGCATAGCCTAGGATCTCTTCCAATCCTGCCATCCTCTCTTTGGATCCTGGTGTGCCTCAAACAGGTGGGTTGGGTGTGTGATGGCTTTTGTGTATGTGGGGTTTTTTTTAGCATGTGTGTGTGGGCAGGGGGACCCCAGTGGACTCCCAGTTCCCAAACATGTGGAATCTTGCCAGGGTGGGGCATTTTCAGAATATATATATCCCTTTGACATTTGGGAGGGAGGCATTTTAAAAAGGAGATGACTGATTACTTTAAAGCCAGAGAAGAAGCGGAGGAAGGAGCAGATAGATCTGAAAAAGATGAGGGGGGAAAGCTGCCCCTGTTTTGCCTCCCTCTCCTAGAAAGCAGGTGGTGAGGTGGGAATCACGGTGGGAGTCGGGAAAGAGGGCCAAGGAGGCGGTTGGAAATGTGTGATACAGGGGTTCACTCTTTGGGTGGGCGGCTGCTACCCTAGCAGGCTATTGTGTCTTTGCCGACATGTCTCCAACAGATGTCTTTGTGAGAGACAGAGCCTGCCAAGCTGGCAGGGTTAGCCAGAAAGAGTGTGCCAGCCAGCGTGGGTATGAGAAGAACAGGGCAGAGCAGGTGTGCCAATGTATGCCTAAGAATGGAGTTTCTGGTGCCCAGGAGACAACAACGCTGATTTTTGGCATCTGACAAAGTAGGTTCTTGTCTACCTTGAATGCTCACCCTCCTAGTCCAAACTCTTTGGCTCAGAGAGGCACCAGGACAATTTCTTCCTCTCTTGGAGACTTAACTGGATTGTTCTGCTGGGGATCTGCAGGAAACAATTGGCACGATTTCCTCCACATCCCCCCGCAGCCAATAATGCATGATAACATTTCGACTCACGCCATCCCAGTGACAGCATCCAGCGGAAAGTGCTCCGAAGAGGACTTTGAGAAGCATTAGCCTTGCAGCAAAAGGTGGATTTTGAGAAAGCAGGAGTGGGGAGGATTGAATCCGTCCGTGGCCAACTGTTTTGGACACTGAGAATCTAATTCAGACAACCTGTCTTGCCTTTGGGAGCCTTTACAGGGCACAATGGCTTTTGCACTGAAGTGGCTGAGAATCTAGTGGATCCAGATGTGCCTTGCTGTGGGTGTCTATGGATGGTGCTTACTGGCACTAGTAGCATGTGAATGGCAGGTTTGCATTTTAAAAGCTATCTCCGCTGTAAGGTTCATGCTAGATTCCTTTAGACAACCCTATTTCCACTGTGTTCCTACCATCTAGGAGCACATTAGTAACAATATGAGGAATGTGTGTTAATATTTATAGCAGCTGTTGAATGCATGCACACTTTGGCCACTGGGTATGTTCACATATAACCTAACCCGCACTCGATCTCTACAGGTTGTAAGTGTGATCGCACTGGTGTAAATGCTAGGCTCACGTGTCTTTGTGGCATTTGTGAGATTTTTGTGCACCCAGTATATGTCTGTGATGTGTGTTCTCATGGAGAAGTTGTTGCGGGATGTGTGCTACTGGTCACACAGTTGTGTCTGGGTTGGCTGCTTGCTCTCATGGAGTTGTGTGTGAATGTGTGCCACTCCAGCAGTCAGTGGAACAGAAGGTATTTGGGTGCAGGGAGATTTTAATGTCTGCAATCTCTGTTTTTGTGTATTTGGATTCAGAGGAATATTGATGTCTGTGAGCACTGTTTTTGTGTATGCAAACACACATGCAGTGGGAAATTGTATTATACCACTGTGTGTTCTGTTAGTGTCTCCATATTGCAGCAGTGTGTATTAGACAATACAAGTACAAGGTGTGTGTCTTTAGGAGAGGTGACTAGAGTGCCCCTATAGCCTTCATGTGTTTTTGAGTTTGTGTGCATGCACAAGTCTATTGTGTATGTGTGTGTGTGTTGAGAAAGATACCCATCAGAGGGATGAAAAGAGAGCATGATTGTATCCCAAATAATATGTGATACTGGCAGGCAAATAACAAAGGAAGCACTGTGTGTGTATATCATACATCAGCATCTCAACTGCATGTCACTCTGTGTGTGTGTGTAGGTGAGTGTGTATCCAGGGACTCAATTCTACAAGACAAGATTAATTCTAATAATGAGCTGTTGTGCAGCCAAACTGTCTCCTCACACTGAGCATCTCAGTTGGTTTTGTGTGAATGCTATGTGAAAACAGGTGGGTGTGTCTGTGGTCTTCTGTGAACCGAAGGGCTACCTGTCCTACTCTTATTAATGTGTTGTTGTTTTTAAATGCTTTGGGGTCATGCTGGTGGGGAGTGAGTGCAAAAAGGAACCTGCTGTTTTTTCCCTATTGAATCTTTTATGTATTCACCACCTGTTTAATTACCTAATACTGTGTGTGTGTATTGCCATGTGTGTTTACTGTGCTAGTGTAGGGGGTTGTGGGTGAAAAGGGGAGATCTATTGTGTCCTTTTAGCAACCATGAGCAGGATTTTAGTACTGGAAGTGCTGTCCATCCTCTCACGCAAAGGATGTCACCCCCATTATTCTTCTTTCTTGAAGATGGTTTGCTGAAGATGGACATCTCCTAGCAAAGCTCCTGGGCCTTGTTGCAAGCTGCTATGAGGCAGAAATTCAACAAGGAAAGTAGTCTTGCTCCTCTGGGCTGGGAGTAGTTTCGCCTGTAGATTGTTTGTATGTTGTGGAAATGTTAAGGGAACAGGTTGTAGGGAGCAGGGAAGACACAGATATCTGTTTCCTCAGTCTTCCCTGTCCTCCTGTCTCTCCAAATAAGACACATGCAAGCATGGTGTAATGGTTGGAGCACTGGACTATGACTGGAGATCAGGGTTTAGATCTCCACTGAGCCATGAAACCCACTAAATGACCTTGGGCAAGTCACACTCTCTCAGTCTCAGAGGATGCCAATGGCAAACCTCCTCTGAAGAAATATGCCAAGAAAATCCTGTGATAGATTCACCTGTGATTGATCACCATAAATCAGAAATCTTGAAGGCACACAAACAACAATAGCAAAGCCCCAATGCAAGATGTCCATTCGAGATTACAAAAATTGACCTCTTGCTTCACATCCAGGTCACTGAAAGCACTTGGTGGTCACTCAAGAAAGCAAGCCAAACTCACTCAGTCATCCAAGCAACCAGAATGTCAAACTCTATAAGGGCAGACAAGGGGGCTAGAGATAAATTCTGGCCAGAGCAATCTAAACACCTAAGCAAACCAAAACCCATCTACCAGGATTTGCTCACCATAATAATTTGTTCTGCAGAGCAAACAAGGACGGAGACAAGGCAATTTGAGGTGAGGGGAGGAGCTGCCCATCTGTCTTTGGACTGCGCTGTTTAGTGAGAAAAATTAATGTGTTAGAGACAGTGAGAAAGTCAGAGGAAGAGAAAATGTGTTAGAAACACCGAGAGAATCAGAGGAAAAGAAAATGTGTGTGAGAGGTGTACATGGATTATGTGTTCTTCTGTTCGTCCATAGCCATGTGCGTGTGTGCCGACAGTAATGGTCTGCATGAGGATAAGCAAATTGAAGTTTAATCCAGAGGTGCTCCTGGTCAGTCACAATGCAGATCAGGGGAGAGGGATTCAATCTGTACTGGATGGGATTATGCTTCCTCTGAAAATGCAGATTCGTTGTACGTGTGTGTTCCTGGGTTTAGCCTTGGACCTGGATATTCAAGTTTTGGTAGTGGCTAGGAGTTCATTTGCACAATTAAAGTTAGTGTGCCTTCTATGTCCATTCCCAGGGATGTCAAACATGTTCACGGCAATCCATGCCTTTGTTACATCCAGTTTGGACTAGTGTGATGCACTCTATGTAGGGCTGCCATTGAACCATAGAATCCTAGAGTTGGAAGAGACCTCAAGGCCTCTGTCATGGAACAATACACAGTCAAAGCATTCCTGACATATGGCCTCTGTGTAAAAACCTCCAAAGAAGAAGACCCTACCACACTCCAAGGCAGTGTGTTCTACTGTTGAACATCTCTTACCATCACGAACGTCTTCCTAATGTTTAAGTGGAATCTCTTATGTAATCTGAATCCATTGTTTCTTGTCCTAGTCTGCGGAGCAGCAGAAAACAAGCTTGCTCCAGCCTCAATATGCCATCCCTTCAAATATTTAAACTTGGCAATCACAGCAGCTCATAGCCTTCTTTCCCAAGGCTAAACTTAGCAAGCTCCCTAAACCACTCTTCCAGGCTTTTCACCATTTTGGTCTTACTTCTCTGAACGTGCTCCAGTTTTCCAAAATCCCATTTGAATTGTGGTGCCCAGAATGGGACACAGTATTCCAGGTGAGGTCTGACCAAAGCAGAATAGCAGCACTATTACTTTCTTTGATGTAGACACAATACTCAGTCCTAGGACTGAAGAACATTCAGATAGTTCCAGAGGTACAAAGAGCTACAACCAGATTGTTAACTGGTTATCAGAAACACATAGTTCTGTGATAACAACTGCTCCACTGGCTGCCACTCTTTTTCCAAGCACAATTTAAGATACTGGTTATGACCTATAGAGCCCTATATATAGCTTGGTTCCAAACTATGTGAAGGATCCTATCTTCCTCTACAAGCCTACCAGAGCTTATAGAGATGTATTTGGCAGGAATACAAGAGAAAGCTTGCTATCACCTTCCTTGCTGTGCATTTGCCAATAGGTCAAGAAACTACTAGATGATCCAAGGCAAATTGCATGCTCTCAACCTCAGGGGAAGGCAATGGTAAACCTCCAAACAGATCTTGACAAGAAAACCCTATGATAGCTTTGCCTTAGGATCGCCATCCAACAACAACAAAAACAAAAACCTTTCTATACCAACAGGCATTTGGGGAACATATTGTTTTATATGTAACCAGCATTCTGTTTTACATTGGGACTTGTCTAAACAATATAAATACTCCTCATTCTGTTTGAATAGAATGCGATCTTTCCACAGGAAATTCAGAGGAATTTGAACTTTGGGGGGAATGAATAACTCCTGAAATTCTACAGAAAAAGGAATTGTAGTTTTTACTGGAGTATCTGCAAGGATGTACATTATCAAACGTGTGGCTGGCCGTCCCCATGCATGGATTTGCATGGCTGCACATTTTCAACAGAGGGAGGCAAATAGATGCAAATTTGCGCAGAAATTGAAGAGAATTGAGTGTCATTGTGCAAAAATCCACAACAATTTGCATTGTACAGTCAGCCCTCCATATCCACAGATTCCTTGTCCATGGATTCAACCATCCACAGTTATATTCCAAAAAGCAAACCTCGATTTTGTCATTTTATAGAGGGGACACTATTTCACTATATCATTGTATATAATGGGATTTATCCACAGGGGTCCTGGAACCAAACCCCAACAGATACCAAGGACCCACTGTACATTTATGTGTAGACTCGTATTGGCACTAGTATTCCAGATTGGATCTGGAAACCTTTGTTCACATGAATGCCATTTTCATGCTGCGAACCCTCACCCGCTCGTCTCTTGTGTGCATCACTCTTATTCCTACAGATCCTTGGTCCACCATGGCGTTGCCCCCAACCTTACCAGGTGCCGGTCCACGGCGTGGCAGCATGCCCTTGCCCATTAAACACCAGTTAGTGAGAGCCTCGGCAGTGGATGAACTGGATTCTCCGCCAAGCTCCCCAGAGGTGGGCAGCAATGCAGGGCCCAGCCCGCCTGGAGGACGAGGCCCATACAAAGTCATGCTGCTTGGCGAGAGCGGCGTGGGGAAGACTACTTTGGCAGCCATCTTTGGAGGCCTGAAAGGTGGCGTTCATCATGAGGAGGAGCATACAGGTGAGCAAAAATGGGACTAAGGAGATGCGTGCAGGCCCCTTGGCAGCATGCCATCCTCTTTTCTCAAGCAGACCTCTTACCTTTCTAAGAACTGTTCAGAAGGACTATAGTTGGCCCTCCACATCTGTGGTTCTGACACTTATGGATTTGATTATTCACGGATTTGATCTCTATATTCTCTCTAGGAATCTCTAGATCCTCCAGCATGATTTTGAGGGAAATTGACAATAGAGTTCCACTGGAAGACCTATAGATTCCTAGAGAAAACACTTCTCTGGGCATTTGTAGGTCCTCCAGTGCAATTCTATAGTCAACCTCTGGCTGATGTTGACCACAGAGTTGCACTGGAGGACCTAAATGTTCCTAGAGAGGTGTTCTTTCAGATTAAAAAAGAGTGATTTCTATTTGTGGGTTTTCCACTTTGCGGAGTTTCTGTGTACCTGACCCCAGTGAATGTGGAGGGTCCACTATAATGTCAACTTCTCCTGCTTTTCTTGTCACAGAATTAAATACAGTCAAAAAGAGTTTAATTTGCCTAATTTCTGCTGCTACTTGGAGAGTGTCCTGAGTGAAAGCAAAAGCAACTGCTGAAAATTTGCCTACTATGCATCATGGTATTTAGTGGACGGGAATTGTAGTAGCTCTCAGTTATTTTGTGATATATAATTTAAGAGGGGTTTTGTGGGAAACTTATTTTGTGAGACCAGAGTTTCAAAACGAAAAGAGGGAACTGGATCATGGTTGCCCCGCTTTCTTTATTCCAAAGGGAAAGGAATTAGAAATGGCTGGGAACCAGCTTTTCAAAAACAGTGCCTTGAAAACACCAAACACTTCTGTTCTGTTACAGTCTGGAAATTGGAGAGAGACATGACCTTAATCTTGGTAGACTGTGCACCACAAAAATAGTTTGATTTGCCTGGTTTCTGTTACCACTTAGACCTTTCCTTAGGCGGCTTGTGAAAAATAAAATACAGTTGAAATGTTCAGCCGGGAACAGTTTGTCAGCAAAGGCTGTGTTCAGGTAGGCTTCCAATGAACCTCCTCCTTAAATGAGGAAAAGTCCTTTGCTCTGAAAAATGTCTGCAAGAAATGGCATAAGTTCAATAATGTAATTGTTGTTCTCTCCTGACACAAATTTTCACTTTTGTCTCCCAGAGGATTCCTACGAACGAAGGTTCTGTGTAGACGAGGAAGAGGTCATCCTAATTTTATATGACATCTGGGACCAGGTAGATGCACTTCTCTTATCATTCCTTTGGTAAATTACAGTGGTACAGATATTAAGGAATATTTTTATTGTATGCATTCTACACTTAGGAGGGTTGTAGGGTCATTTTTAGGTCCTTTTGTCTCAGAGAGATGGAGACAGCAAGATGTAGTGATTTGAGTGTTGGACTAGGATGCTGGGAGACCAGGGTGTGAATAGTATTTGAGACCAATTTTAGTATATGTTTTTAGTATATTTTTTAGAATAGTACTTGAGACCAATTTTTTTAATCTGGTGGGAGGCTGCAGGGCTATAATCTTAGACCCAGTTATTTGAGTGTTAGCCTCATTCAGAGGTTCTGCCTCTGAGTAGAACCATCTAGGTTTGCACTCTTTCCATTGTTCAATGGACTAGATAAACTGGTTGCAATTGACTTTGAAGGCTCCCCACCAGTTGAATCTGGCAATTTACTTATGCTTTACTTAATTTAATAAAAGTAATTGCATCACCCAGATAAGTATCTCTCTGTTTTATACACATCCAAAGGCAGGTCTACTCCACGATGCTGTCTGTTTTGTGACACATTCTCTTCAAATCATGTTTTGAAAAACTATTGATTTATATATATGTGGATGTATATAGACTGAATCAGTTTAAACACGTAGCTAGACAATATAAAGCTTGGGAAGGCATCTCCAAGGGACCCATGTTCTGTTTCTGAGACTCTCAGGGGCCATTTGGACGGCCAAAACTGCCAAAAAAATTAAATAAAACAAAGGAAAAAATGGCTGAAAGTCCACTTCGGGTTTTGGAAAACTGCTATTTTAAAACGTTAAACAGTACAGGCGAGGGAGGCTATAACTTAAAAAGTAAATTGCCGTTCCTGCCCCACTTCATCTAAAAGTCTGGATATAAATATAATAAATAATATTGAATATAGTGTATAATCAAGTATAATATTTATAACCAATACAATATTGTGAACAAAGATGCTGAACTATACTTTGCATCGTTCAAACACTCTAATGGAACTGGTTCTACTAGCCATGGTTAATAGGGCAATGCCATGTTCAGCTGAGTGATTGTTTTAGATTACTCCACTAAAATTTACCATAGATTAACTTTTCATTCAAAGTTGGCAATTGTATTTATATTCTTTTCAGTTGCACACAATACATAATTCCAATGTCTGGCGTTCCTTAGAAGAGACATCCTTTCCCTTTCCCAGCTCTTAAGAGAAACTGTTATTCAGCTGAAGTATTGGTTGTGTTCTTGCTAAGGGAATATTTGCAAACCACCACAATGTTGGACCAGAACTCTGGAAGACCAGGGTTCAAAACCCTGCTCAACCTCAAAATAATGCAATGGCAAACATCTTCTGAACAAATCTTCCCAAGTAAAACTAAGAGAGGGACACCATAAGTTGGAGTTGGCTTGAAAACACATAACCACTGGCTTCATTGGGGGGGTGCATGGGGTGCAGGTGGCATCTGACCCTGTTCCTCAAACAGGGTCAGAAATGGCCTGTGGCGTTTGCCTGTGTCCCTTTAAAAGGTTGAAGAGATGGGGTGAGTGGGGTGAGGCTCAGTGGGAGGAGAAAGGAGAGCCCCCAAGATTCCTTAAACAATTTAATTTTAATTTTTTAAAAAAATTATTCCTTTAAATTTTCTTTTAAAACATGACATTTTACCAAATTTTTACTTTAAGCCGATGAAACTATGCATGTGTAAATCCATTTAGGTTGTGCATATAATATTGTAATTTGAAGGTATGATTTTAATTTTGCTAGTTGTTTATGTCACAAGCCCTGCCTTTACATCCAGTGATATATGGAAATTATGATTTATGAGTAACATTAGTACAAAAACCTTACTAAAGTTTCTGCATAGTGTGGTATGAGAGGGGATCAATGGAAGGGATGACACCATGAGTTACCACACCAGGTGATGCCAACCCTAGTGACGCCACTGTACATAACGACAATCCTTAACAATGACGACATGTGGGACTGAAGTATGGTTGTGAGCAGCCTTATGAAAATCACACACACACACACACACACACACTCTCTCTCACCTCGACGGTCTTTGACCTTTTTCTGGTTCACAAATCTTTCTGCAGGGAGATCCTGGTGGATGGATGCAGGAGTCCTGCTTGCAGACAGGAGATGCCTTCTTGGTGGTTTTCTCGGTGACGGATCGCCGTAGCTTCACACGGGTGCCACCTACACTTTTGCGCCTGCGAGCAGGGAGCCCCAGGACTGATCCTCCCATTATCCTGGTGGGGAACAAGAGCGACTTGGCTCGATCCCGGGAGGTCTCTCGTGAGGGTGAGTTGTCTACTAAATACCATTAAATTACTACTGGAAGTGGATTAGCCCTGCCTAGACACCTCAGCAGGAGTACAGTGTCCAGAGCCAGGGAAGTTGTAGTAACACTCTATTCAGCTTTGGTCAAACCTCAGCTGGAATTCTGTGTCCAGTTCTGGACATCACAATTCAAGAACAGTATTGGCAAGCTGGAACATGGGCAGTGGAGATGGTTAAAGGTCTGGAAACTAAGTTGTATGAGGAATGGCTTGGGGAAATGGGTATGCTTAGCTTGAAGAAACGAAGACTGAGAGGTGACATGACTTTTCGTTGTTATGTGCCTTCAGTTCATTTTCCAACTTACTGCAACCATAAGGTGAACCTATCACAGGGTTTTCAATGCAAGTTTTGTTTGGAGGGGTTTTGCCTTTGCCTTCCTGTGAGGCTGAGGGGCTGTGATGCCCAAGATCATCCAGTGGATTTCCATGGCCAAACAAGGTTTTGAACCCTCGTCTCTAGTGTCCTAGTCCAATGCTCAACTCACTGTAACACACTGGCTCCCTGGTAACATGACAGCCATCTTTAAATATCAGAAATGATGTCGCATAGAAAAGAGAGGCAAGCTTGCTTTTTTTATTCTCCAGAGACTAGAACATGAACAAATGGATGCAAATGACAAGAAAAAGATTCCAGCCAGACATTAGGAAGAGCAGCCAGTATTGTCTATCAGCTATCATCTGGCTTAGTTAAGCACAGTCAGCCCTCTGTATCCATGGATTCTTTATCTATGGATTCAATCACCCATTGCTTTAAAATATTCAAAACAAATCCAAAAACCAAACCTTGATTTTGTCCTTTTATATAAGAGACACCATTTTACTACCCCACTTTAATGAGACTTGAGCATCCACAGATTCTGCTATCATCCACAAGACAGATGCTCCTGGAATCAAAACCCAGCAGATATCAAGGGTCCACTGTACTTAATTTAGCATATCCAGGGGTAGTCATGTTGGCCATATAGCAAAGTAAAATAACATCCAAAATCCATAAAAGCAGTGATACTTTTATTGGACTAACCAAAATGCATAAAATACGTGTTGCAAGCTTTCATAGCTCCACTGGCTTTTTTATCAAGCAAAGGTGTTAAAAATCATAAAGGAGAAAAATATATATGACAGTGTTAGTCATAGGCCTGCATTTTGTCAAGTTGTTGTTGTTCTAAGTTAGGATGGTGTGGAGGGATATCTATGCAGACAGGCCACTTCTGGCCATGTGATTATTGGAAGACAACACATCTTAAAGTCCAGGAAATAAAATTTAAATTCCATTAGCAACACAAAAATAAACTTCCTTTGAGATGAAGGTTGCCTCTGTCCTTTGTGAGGCTATAAACCCCCTTGTTATGTAGAGACCACAATTTCTCAAGATGCCTCCATGCTTTTAAGCATACTTAACTATGTAGCCTCTCCCCTGAACCTGTGGGAACTGTACAGTATGTCCTTTGTATCTGCGGGGGATCCATTGCAGACTCACCCGTGGATAAGAAAAAATGTGGGACCTCAAGTCCTGCTGTCGCCAATGGCAGTGTGACATGCACATGGTCATTGAAACAATAGGGCCTGCCATCTGCAGATGCTTAAATCCACAAATGTCAAGCCTGCGTATGGCAAGAGCACACTGCAATTGCTCCAATTGTCGGCAGGATGGATCTCCTTCTCCCCATGCAATTGATGCCTGGTAAAGTTGGTGGAAGGGGGAGTTATAATTGTGCCACCATCACAACTGAGTAGCAATTGTGAATACGAAAGGAACGCTTATGGATGGAGGATACTTAACTAAAAGCTCATAAAGAACACTGGCCATCTTCTTTACTGTAAGAGCTGTTTGACAGTGGAATAGACTTCTCTAGCAGTAAAGAGGGTAGGCTCTCCTTTTTTAAGAGGTTTTCAGAGGTTGGACAGGGGTCTCCCAGAGGAGGGCTGCAGGTGTGTATTCATGCATGGCAGGAGGTTGGACTAGATCAGTGATTCCCAAATTTTGGTCCTCTGGATGTTTTGGACTTTAGCTCCCAGAATTCCTGACTATTGACCAAGCTGGCTGCGGTTTCTGGGAGCTGAAGTCCAAAACACCTGGAGGACCAAAGTTTTGGAACTACTGGACCAGATGGTCCTTCCGATCCCTTCCCACTCTATGGTTCTATGTGTGGATTCTGCAGCCATTTTAGAAGCTGTTGGGAGGAATGTTTCTTTGGGAGCACTGTTTAAGTGGCATGAGGAAGACTCTCTTTGGGTCCAAACAGACAGGTCAAAATAAAGCTGCTTCAGGTCTCTTTGGAGGTATGCTCTTTAAATGATGCATGTGTTCTAAGAAGTCGGAAGCTGTGCCAAAGCCACACTCCAAGCCTAAGGACTGGAGCGCAGCTTTGGTGCAACTTCTCGCCTCTTAAGATGTGTGTGTCATTTAAACAGCATACCTTCAAAGTAACCCAAAGCAGCTTTATTTTGGCCTGTCTGTTCAGGCCCTTGGTCTCTTAATTTTCTTTTTCTTGCTTCCATACCCAGAGGGCCGCAGCCTGGCTGTCATGATGAACTGCAAGCATATTGAAACATCGGCCGCATTACATCACAACACAGAGGAGCTCTTTGAAGGTGTTGTGCGCCAGATCCGGCTGCGCCACCATCGGCGCGAGGGTGAGGGCTTCCGCAAGGAAGGGGCCGTGGGCCGTCGCGAAAGCATCACCAAGAAAGCCAAACGCTTCCTCTCCAGCCTTGTGCCCCGTAATGGACGCTTCTTCAAGCAAAGGTCGAAATCCTGCAATGACCTTTCAGTGCTATGAGCATCATCTTCTCCTTCCTCAAGACCCAGGCAGTCTCTGGAAGAACAGACCAATACTATCTCTGATCCTGACTGCACTGCGGACAGGATAGCGGCCATAACAACCCAAGATGGGGCTGTTCTTGAGCATAACAAGATTCCCGGGATCCTCCTGGGTTCAGTGGCAATGCATTATTTGACAAGCTTTACGCGCTTTTGCCCTCTTTACCATCTCCGGTGGCTAAAAGGACCCTTTAAAATAACCACCCAGTTTTATTTCAATGTTCCTCATGGGAAGTTAGAAATCACATGTTCTCTGGACTCAAGGTGCCTGTCTTTCCCTTTCATATTTTCCTTTTCCCTCCTGGCACTGTTGAGAGATTTTCTTTTATTGTCCATTGTACTTTTGAATGTCACCTTTAAGAATGTCTTAAAGGCACCAGACCCAAACAAAATGCTTCTATCAAGAGACTCAGGATTTTCTTCTCAATTTGTGTTTCATTTTGTCTGTCACACTCAGGTGCCCTCACTCCCTTTGTGGAGTGTCGTTTTTTCCCAAGGCACTAGAGGTGAAGTGAAGTGTTTGTCGACTGTTCTGGTTGTGAGCAAATGGTCTAGACTTTTGCCCACAGCTGTTAGTTGTTGTGCTCTTTTGCTATTATCTTAATTCGTTGTGTGTGTGTGTATGTGTGTGTTTTTAAGAGACACCATTTCCAATTCCATCACAACCACTTGAACAGGAAGGATGTAATATTTAATGGGCTTGCACTACAAGAATTTTTTATTTCCTCTGTTTGTGCATCATACTTTTTAGGAGGCAATGACCTGCAAATGGGTCTCTACACAACTGAACAATAGAGAAATGCATTGTGTTTGCCTAAATACTGTATTTGAACTTAGCTTTAACAAGCGTGTTGAACGCACCAGTTGGGGAAAACAATTGCATTTTACACTTTTGCATAACAGAATGAATTAACATTTTTCTTGCTTTGTGTACCTCCCTTTTAAGGTACCCGTTTCAACCAACTAATTACTGCCTTGGAAAGCTTATTTCATTTGCTTCTTTATGCTTTTTGTCAGTGCTGATCTTTTAACTCTTTTTAAAGGAAATTGCCATTTTATATGCTAAATCCAGACACTTCTTCTTTGCTTTAAAGGCACAAACTTAGGTTGCTCTAGAAAAGGCTTCTTGTATTTGTGATTATTGTTATTATTTATAGTTATCACTAGATTTCCACATCTGGGGCATCATGTTTTAAAGAGTTCTTAAAGCCATGCAGCAGCAGCAGTAGTCTGTTAATTCAGATACAATCACAATTAGCTGTGAATAGATTCTCCTTTAAAGGCATGGACCTGGAAGGGTCATGGAAGGGATGGAGAGGTATTCAGTGCCTGATGTCCTCAAATCTTTCTGCTTTAAAGGCTGCAGCCACCTGTGAACTTGAACCTTGAAGGATGAGCCAGCTTTGGCCCTGCCTCTTATTACAAGAAGTGCTTAACGGGGCAAGACTCTCATTCCTTACAGAAGATTGCCTTCACATTTCAAAATGACAGGGATTTTGAAGATGTAGCTTACTGTATCTACTGCACCTCTCCACCCCCAGAAGAAAAGGGGAAAACCCAGTGAGGCTGAGTGACTAACAATGCTGTGTGCTTATTTTCAATTAAAGCCATTTTCTATTACACCGTGTCTGCAGCTATCACCTGTTGTGCCAAGGACTGTTTGACATACGTTTGCAGAGGGCAGCGAAGAAGAAAGGGGATGGATGGGAGAAGGAGGCAAAAGCATCAGGAAGAATATGGCAGCAATGCGAATCAGTCTAGCCAATATTTTAGCACTGTGTGCATTTCTATAATTCCACAACTGCACAGATGATCCCCAGAAGCAGGAACTTGTACCATAGCAAAGCAATGCCCTCTGAATTAGGATTGTTGGCTAGCATTCTGCTTTGTAAATAGCCTTTCACATGTGCAAAATTGAATTGAGTAGTTTTGCAGTGTGGTTATATACCTAGGGGTTGCCATGATGTTACAATAGAAGGGTCTCCATTGCACAATGGTAACCAATGGAGTGACTAATATGCATCTGGGCACCAGCTAGGAAGTGCCAGAGCTCAACAGAAGCATCTGATGTGCATCAGAAATGCCCAGTACACATAGAACCATACATTTGAATGAGATCCCAAAGGCCATCCAAGCCACACACCCTGACATACATGAATATACAATCAAAATACTCTTGACATATGGCCATCCAGCCTTTGTTTAATAACCTCCAGAGTATCACACTCCAAGGCAGCCTATTGCACTGTTGGACAACTCTTACCAACAGGACTTTCTTACTAATATGGTGGAATCTTTTTCCCCTGTAGTTTGAATCCATCGCTTTGTGCCCCAGTCTCTGGAGCAGCAGAAAACAAGTTTACTCTATTCTCAGTATGATAGCCATTGCAATATTTGAACATGGCTATCCTGTCACCTTTTAATCTTCTCTTCCCCAGGCTAAAAATACCCAGTTCCCTAAGCCATCCCTCATAGGGTATGGCTTCTAGACCTTTTACTGTTTTGGTCACCTTTCTCTGGACATGCTCCAGCTTCTCAACATCCTTCTTGAATTGTAAGTATGCAGAGGGATTTTTTTATAGCACCTTTGAGACTAACTGAAAGAAAGAGGCTGGCAGCATGAGCTTTCCTAGACTTGAGTCTACTTCTTCAGATGCAAAGGATGGAGTGGAAAGTCCAGAGATGGGTCTATATAAGTTGGTTGCATGTGAGAATTGAAATTCAAAACCTTGTATGGGTATGGAGATGAGGTGACAAGTGCAGTTTTAATTATGGTTGTTGGGGGACAAAGGCAGGAGGAAGGCTGTTGCCTAAGGCCTAGGAGAATAGATAACCATATGAAGGATTATTGGGATATAGTCTGGGAAACAGAGAAGGGTTGTGATGAATTTGAATTGTGGTGCCCAGGTCTGGGCACAGGATAATGATGTCTGACCAGAGTGGCACTATTGCTTCCCTTGATCTAGAGCAGAGTGCTCTTGCTGGTTCCTAGATGTGCATCTTTGTAATTTGCCAACAGGGTTTTGTTGTTTTTCTGCAATGTAGCTATGGACTTATAAAGTTACGAAACACAAGACTGTGATATAGGATCTCAGCCGTCTTTATGAACCTTGTGTGTTCTGAACTTTTTGCAAGTGTCGAAGGACTGTGGCTTAAGGGAACTTACAAATTAGAATAATTGCAGTATGGTTAATGTACAAGTCAACAGTAAAATAGAATTAAACTAAGAATTTAAAAGACACACTTTAAAAGGATTAAAAAAGCAGTTAAAATAGCACAATTTTAAACAATGCAGTACTTTCCTGAAAAGCCTTTCGGAATATAATAAGTCTTTGTCTTGATGGCAGAATGCCAGCAAGGTAGGGGCCATTTTCTAGCCTCCCTATGGAGGGTTCCAAAGTCCAAGGGTAGCCAGCAAGCAGGTCCTATTTGATGTTCCCACCAAATGTTCCTGTGACAATGGTGGGAATGAAAGAAGGCCTGGTCCTGGGCATCTCAGGGTCCGGGCAGATTCAGAGGGAGTTATAAAATCCACCCAATTGCCTTGTTTAAGAGCTTCTAAATACTGAAAGTAGGAAAAACTGGCTGTGATGCCTCAGTGCCAAGAGAGAAAAGCCTTTTTAACGTGCTCAGGTATGCTCTTTCTCCTGTCCTTCGAAGCCTCTCTCTAGCCCATTTCAAAGCTGAGCCCAGTTGCATCATTAGGTGCATGCAAGGAATGTGAACTGCACCAAGTGACACCCCAGAAGGGGATGTACACCCCAGAGGGGGAGGTACACTTGGTGGGGTGGTTCACCTGTGTGGGGCTGGTGTGGCAGCTAGGTGAGTAAGAAAAGGGCATTGTGCCCCTTTCTTGCATGCCCAGCAGCCACACAAGACCCAAAATGGCTGTGTGGAGCCTTTCATTTGAGGTCTGGCACAGATGCTCCCTGGAGCAGCCATGCTGGATCCGAAACGGATGTTGGAGGCCATGGCACGGTCCCCTCGAGCAGCGGTCAGCAGCCCGCACACTGTGTGACACCATGCGCAAGGACGTCACCGCCTGAGTCTAATCTGTTTGTGCTGATGGGAGATGTAGTTCAACTCTTCTGGAGGGCAGTGGGTTGGGGAAGGCTGACAGCAATGAGGGGGTTTGACAGAGAGACAGAGAACATGAAATAGGTCTGGGAGTAAGAGACAGTGCAAGGAGCCTGCTTAAGATGCAAGCCGTGCCTCCCCTTGTCAGCGGGGGAGACAGGCTGATGGCTCAAGCTGTCAGTGCTTTCCAGGGGGGGGGCCTCCTACGCTTGCTCTCAAAAGCCGCACCTGCAACAAAGAACTCCCTTTTTTTCCTCCTATGACTGACAAACTGCTTTCTGCAACCTTACCTTTGCACAGATCCTCAGCCTTTTCCCCCATTGCCGCCTTTAAAAACCGAGGGCACGCATCCTTGCAAGACATGTGTTTCCCCCCCTCCTCCTTACCCACACAGCCATCTCTTCAGTCAAGAAGGACTGAGGAGGCAGGGAGAGAAAAGGAAAAGATATTTAAGACTTTGAGGCCACACGGTTTCCCAAAGGAGCTGTTTTCAGAGCCAGCTGTTCTTTCAAAACAGGTGGGCAACTTGTTGGTCTCTAGAAGTGGGATGACTTCTGTGCCTTAACAAAAAGTGGGATAAAAATAAAATTATTATTTATTATTTATGTGTAATTCCAGGCTCCCCAAGAGTTCATTTGGTGCCAAACATTGACACGTTACTGCTAAAAGCTCTATTGGTGGTCAATGATGCAGCAGATGGTCTACAGCACAGAGGCATCCCAGCCCTTTTGCCGATTGTGTCCAGAATCTACTCACAGCAAATGGTAGAAATGGGCTCCTAAATAACTAAATAATTTTACCAAGATTGGCCCTAGCTGGTGATCCACTTTCCCAGAGCTGGCTGTATGGCACACCTCGGCTGATGTTTCCCGGCTCCCAAGGGTTATATTGTGCAGAAGCAAACAAAATTAAAGTGTAGTACAATTGATCCTCCATACCCAGATTCTTCATCTGTGGATTCAAGCATCCACAGCTTGAAAATGTTCAAAATATATATACATTCCAAAAAGGAAACTTTGATTTTTCATTTTATATAAGGGACACCATTTTACCTTCCATTGTATTTAATGGGACTTGAACATCCACAGATTTTGGTATCAACGCGGGGTCCTGGATCCAAACCCCAGTGGATACCAAGGGCTCACTGTATCATCCAAAATCCACAACACAGTGATACCTTTATTAAAACAACAAAAATGTACATTATACATGTTACTAGCTTTTGAAGCTCAACTGGCTTCTGCATCAGGCAAGTGTGTTAAAAAATCATGCAGGAGGGAAAAAATGACAATGTTAGCAATAGGCCTGAATTTTGACAAGATGTTGTGGTTGTTGTCCTCGGTTCAGATGACATTTAAGGTTTTTAAAAGGCTTTTAAAAACACTTTTGCTTGATGAAGAAACTAATGGAACTTTGAAAGCTCACAATGCATATAATATACATTTTGTTTGGCCCAATAAAAATATCAGTGTTTTGTGGATGTTGGATGTCATCATACTTTGATATATGGCCAACCTGGCAACCCCTGAATAAGTTTTCTAAAAAGTGTATGTGTGATCTATTCCTCCTGTAGCTATGAGAACCATGCAAGCAGGCTAGTTATAATGGAAAATTCACTTCTCCAATCAATTCTCAGCCTTCATACCTTTTCCAAGCCTCAAACCACCAAGGTAACCCAAAAAGGCATCTAGGTACTAATGCAAATTAACCTTTTCTCTACCCTTGGGCAGTGGTTGTTTGACCACGATGTTAACAAGGAGGCTAAAAACCATCTGTCTGGTGCAGAAATCCAGCTCCCCGTAGGACTACAGTTCCCAATATGCCCCACTGTGCTGTTGGTTAGGCCTGATGGGAATCAGAGATGTTTATCACACTATACTCTTAAAGTGCTACTATTCCACTTTGACTGCTCTAGCTGCTTCCTGTTGCATTCTGGGATTTGCAGTTTTAAGGAGGGATATTTAGAATTCTCAGGCAGAGAAGTTCTCTGAGAATTCTAAATACCCCTCCTTAAAACTGCCAATACCAGAATGCAACAGGAGGCAGCTAGAGGAGTCAAAGTGGAATAGTAGCACTTTAAGAGTATAGTGTGATAAACACCATAGTCCTATAGCATCTGGACGGTGATACATTGCCCAAGAAATCAGTCTCAATTTTGAATAAGAGGGCAATGCTCTTTTGGAAAGTTAGCATGGAGAAGAGGTTTCAATGCTGGACTAGGACACTGGGTGACCAGGGTTTGAATCCCTACTTGGTTATGAAAGCCTACTTGGTGGTCTTGGACAAGCCTCACTCTCTCAGCCTCAAAGGATGTCAAGGGCAAACCCCCTGCAAACAAAATCTGCCAAGAAAACCCCATGATAGGGCTAGCTTAACTCAGAAATGACTTGAAGGCATACAATCACAATCATTTTTGAAATTCATTGTTCTTCCCTCCCTTGCTTTTCCAGCAGAAACACATGCTAGCTGAAATAATGCACAAGACTCTTCATCTGCATATAAAGAAAATGCAAAATACTCCTCATTTGTGTGGTTTGGGGGTTTTTTTGGTTGAAAGGGGCAAGCAGGGCTTTGGCTTCATCTTATTCTAGGTCTCTATGGCCAAGCAATCAAGACTCATTTTAGAGCCCTTTTCCTTCCCTTTTGCCACCGCAGGCTATCACACTTGAGAAAGCAGTGAAGCACAAAATGTCTTCCCTTGCCGCTGCTTCCCATGGCTCAAGCATCCAGAAATTGGATGAGCTGGGAAAGGGGGTGGGGTGGGGGTGATGGGAAGAAAGGAGATGTGCATCTCCTTGCCATGGAAACGTCCTTGTGGTCCACAGCTGGGAGTTGCCATGGAGACAAGATGTTTCCTATTGCCATAGCAATCAACTATTGGTTATCAGAGCAAGCCGAGCATTTAACATTTCCATCAAAGCCCTTCTGTAACAGAAAGCAAAGATGGCTGGTGGGGGGAGGGGAATGTGATATCCCAGGTTTGCAAGCAGAGGGAAGTAACACAAAGTGGAAAACTGGGGCAATTGAGGTTTATTTATGATTGGATGACATCAGGCTGTGGATCCTCAGGGAAAGCCCAAAGCCATAGGTGGGGGTTGGCCATGATCAGAGGTTGCATGGAGGGTTTTGTTTGGGGAGGGGGGAGAGTGAAATTTGCTGACAGGACTAAATTCAGAGCCATCTGCTGCTCAGGCTGAAGCAGCACCTGAGACTCACCCAGGAGAGCAAGAAGTGTGATGGCTCCTCAGTGGAAAAGCAGAGGCGGCAAAATCAAGAGGTGGGGATGAGGGAAGGGCACAAAGATGGCTGTGTGCTTCCTTCTCTTTCCAATGTGCCAAAGCAGCAGCAAGCAAAACCAACACGAGAGGGAGGGAATCTCACACCCCACGCACAGCTATTCGGTTACAGAAATGACATACAGAAACTAACTCCCCACAAGCTTTCCCACACCAGCTGTAGTCTCCAGGTTTTCATGTCATAACCCAACAGCTATAACTAAACATGTCAACAGTAGACCTATGGTACAGGATCTGACCCTCTTCCACTCCACACTTGGGAGCTGGCATTCAATGTAAAGACAAGCAAACATACACATTTGTTAAGTGCTCTTGTGGCTAAAAGGTAGCTGGCCCTCCACATTTGTGGTTTTGACTTTTGAGGCATATTAATATGTTCTCGCCAAGAATCACTAGGTCCTCCAAAGAAATTTTGCTGGATGTTGACCCATAGCACAGCTAGAAATTCCTAGAGAAAACAGGTCTGTAGGCATTTGTAGGTCCTACAGCATGATTCTATGCTCAGCTTGTGGCAGATGTTGACCACAGAGCTGCACTGGAGGACCTACAGATTCCTAGAGAGGTGTTCTCTCAGATTAAAGTAGGTTTTTTATTTGTGGGTTTTCCACTTTCATAGGGGTCCTGTGCCCCTAACCCCAGCCAATGTGGAAGATCTACTGTATACGATACTATAGTCAGCAAATGACCCATTTTCCAGCAGATGTTCTGAGTTTTCCAATTCTCTATAAATATTATCTCAGCAAAAAGGTGACGCACACCCTACAGAAACAGGGCAGACTGTGGACTGAGGTGCTATCCTCTCTGTTCATATCCTCCTTACTGAGCAAGATTTAAAAGTGCCAGAATATGCCATTTCCCTGGCAGGTACATGAAAGAAAGCTGATGGAAAGCCTGTGGGTGGGGGAACCCAAGTGTTGGGGCTGTTCCCTGCCAGAAGCCAGCTTGAGTCACTAGGACGGTACACCAGCAAGAAGGCGTCAGTGGGATTACGATGGCCTTTGAACAGCAAGCTGTTATACTACTGTTGACTTGAATAGTTCATGGCATTCATCCTGTCCAGAAAACTGTTTGTATCTTTCCATCTCAATCATGAAGTCCAGACCATGGGAGGATTGTCAATGAGCTATAAGAAACGCAACTAAATTCCTACAAGTGTAGCATACTCACACAACCCAACCTCAGGAGAAGGCAGTTTCCTCTTTTTAAGTTACCTCCTTCTTCCAGCTTTGCAACCTTCAAAATCTTCATGGCATGGGGTGAAAATTGTCAGGGTCTGGCCTTCAAGAACTGCTCGGACAATTGCAATGGTTCATTTGTACACTCTATATATTTGGAATGGGGAGGTAGTAAGACAGAGGTATGCATCAGCTAACTGACACATTGGAAACCTTAACTATTTGTAACATCCATGGCATCCTTTCCTTTTCTCCAGCCAATGGAGCCTGACATCTGTATCACTAATCTGGGGAAAGCGGGAAAGAGCCATTTCATCCTGCACCACCAACCACAACTATTTTAGAGAAATGGGTGAGAGGGAAAATGAGACAGACACCTGACTACATTTGGTGACTTTTATTATTCATTTATAAGCAAAAAAAAAGAAAACAAAGGAAACAAAATTGAGAGAGATAAAAAGAAAAAAAAAACCAAAATACACCTTTGAAAGTTGGGAATGGGGGGAGGGGAGAGATGGTCTGAGGGACTCTGAGGGAAGGTGCAGCAGAAAAATGGGAACACCAAGAACAGGATACAGACCCAAGAAAAAGGAGGGATGGGGAATGGAATGGGATGACATTCCCACACTGTATGCAATCTCTTTACAGATGGGGAGAGGAATAACAAAACACTGCTTGGGAAGGAGAGGGGGTATCCTCCCCAGGACCAGGCCTCCCACTCAAATGCTGGCTCAGGACGCTTCCTTCTATGTACAGCATACGCTCTCCTCCTATGATTAAGCCCCTTCTGAACACCGTCCAGCAAATACCCCCAGAGAGCAGAGGGAAGGAAAGAGGAATGGCAAATGTACATCCTGACATGGCAGCCTTGTTAGGCTCTTGCCAGAGGAAAAAAAATGTAAGAGATGCTGAAATCCCACACTAGGGAGGGGGAGGAAAGGAGTCCCCCGGTCCCTCTGAGGCTCCCACATGGGGAATAAAGCACCCCCTCCAATTCTGATTCCACAACCAAGGGAAAGAACAAAGACCCCTCCCCAGCACCTGGTGGGAGGGAAATCAGAGTAAAATCAGTTCGTGTTAACAAGGTCCCCCAGGAAGAGGGGGTTCCTTCAGAGTCCATCCCCCTTGCCTTGTACTCAATGAGGGTGGTGAGGTGATGGCGTGGAGATGATCATTCCCCTCCTGGCTCCTTGGGAGAGGGAGGGCAGGGAGGGAACCGGGTGGTGTTACCTGAAAAAAATGGAAGAGAGAGGGTCAAAAAGGAAAATACAGCTGCTTCCTTCTCTGCACCAGTCACCTCCAGCTGAACCCTTTCTGTACAAGCAGGGACACACACTCAGAACATCAGAATTCATTTCTATTTCTATTTAGAATTTTCTAACCCACAAAGTTACAGAGAAGACTAGATATTTGTTTTTTTTAGTCTGTCTTTGAAATTATTGAAGTACACTAGTCTCCCCTTATCTGCATTTCATCCCTCAGTCGATGGCTGAAACCCTAGATAGTCCTGAACCATATACCTGTAATGTATGTAATGTAATGTATTCAGACCACACTTGACCATGGATAACTGAAACTGTGGAGAGCAAAACCACAAGGTGGGACTATACTCAGGCCTCTGTATCAGCAGGCTAGCCATCTGCAGATGGTCCCATCCCATTATTGTCAATGGCAGCACACCCAAGCAGCTGCACCAACATGGTCTTGCACACGTTGCGTGTCCATTGGCAATAATGGGACTTGCGGGCCCAATCTTTTCAGTATCTGCAGGATGTGTGTCTGGAACGGAACCACCGCTGATACGGAGGCCACCTGTACATTTTATTTTCAGACTTTAAGGGTAACAAATCACAGACAAGTGTGGACTACTGTAGCCTGAAAACTGAACCTGCTTACATAAAATAGTCTCAAAAGCATTTATTTGTTTCTTCTTATACTAAAACAAACTAACAAGCTTGTGTCTATGAATACAGAAGAGTAAAGTTTAAAAAGAATTGTTGGGAACAAAAAAATTGTGGGCATTTTCACATATGCCGGGAACAGAGTGGGCTAGATGTGCAGCTTCAGAATCAGGGAGATATATGCTGGACTGAAATTTGGTGCAATGACTGGAGGGGGGGGGGTTCACACATTCATTTGAGAGTGATTCCATCTACTTACTAGCCTTTACTTAGGAAATCAAGTCATGCACAATTAAGTTTTCCAGCACATGGCACTGGTTTCCTTCGTTGTGGTTCACACACTCACATTGTTTGGGGAGTGAAGAGACCCGAAAGCTGGAAGCACTGGGAGGCCAATGTCTGTGAAGCCAGGTTCAGTGCCGGGCTGAGAGCTGGAAAATAGAAAAGGAGGGAAGAACTGTAGGATTCTTCTTTTAAATATATGATCACAGTGCTAATGAGCTGACCTGGAGCAATATACATACTTCTTACCAGGGATTACAAAAAGCAGGATGAACAATATTGAGTCAGATTAATTTAAAGTAGAAGGGCCAAAAATTCTCAGCCTGAAGGGCAGTATCTGATAGTTGATGAGTAAACCCCCCTTTCTGTTAGCATCTAGAAACTGCAGCTGTGTGCATGTGCAAGAGAGAGAGCCTCCCCCATTCCCAGTGATTGTCAAAAGTCCCTATTTTCTATGCCTCTAGTGACAGCAGGAAAATGGCAACCCAGAAGCCAGGTAAAGTGTTGCCTCTGCAGTCTAGTGGATTACCTAGGATACAGGGAAAAGCGAATGGGGGGTCCACCAGGGCACACAGGGAGCAGCTAAAAGCTGCAGGTTGAGCAGCCCTGGAAACATGATCCTCAGCACGTTGGCAGAATTTATGTTTTGCATACAGAGCAGCCCATGCTCCATCGCCAGCTTAAAAGGAAGAGCTCGGACAGCAGAGTCTGAAAAACCCCACTGCTCTACCCGAGAACCTGGAAAAAAGCAGCCAGTACATTTCAAATATTGTCAGATGATGACAATGATGGCCAGACAAGTCAGTTTCTGATTCTGTATAATACCCTTTCTTGAAACGTAACCATTTTGCTCATCTTCTGATGCAGTTTAGATGGCATTCTATTACTTGATATATGTGAAAATGGAAAAGAATTCTCTGCTTGCTGCAAACACTTTAAAAAAATTCATGTGGTTTCCACAGGTCTAGAGCTTATTTTCACATATACAAACCTTTCCATCACTAGAAGTCTAATCAGGTATATCCCAAAATCCAGCCCAACCCCTCTCTTGTCATACCTGTCAGGGCTGCTGGGTTCAGTGCTCCCAGGGGTATCGCTCCATTGAGTTGTAGGGCAGCCTGAGCTGCTGCTGTAGTCGAGAGAGGGATCCCAGAACCTGCTGGAGTGGGGAAAACACAAGACAAAACTACTTCAGGCACAGGTGGATGCTTTTCATCCACAATCATTCTTCAATTAGCTGTCCTAATTTCCACCTCATACTGCAGGAGCATACCAGAGCCACAAACTATGGTAGCTTTCTTCAGCAAAGTTTCTGAACGCTTTCAAACTACCCAGACCACAAAGACAAAGGACAGGGGAAAAAGAGAGAAAAAGCTCAGAAATGAATGGCATCAAACATCTCCCTTCCTCTGCTTTCAGGTAATGCCTGAAACTAGCCCAAAGTTTCCACACCGTCTGCTATAGAAGACCAAGCACAAACCGAAAGTCTCTCAGAGTGCCCGAAGCAGCCAAAGAACCCAGAAGGATCTCTCATGTAGTAACATTTAAAATGTAAAATAATAATAATAATAATTATCTAAAGCAGGAAAACTTTCCTTTGCCCTGCCCCACAAAAATGAATTACTGTACAGTGGTACCTCGGGATACGAAATACCCAGGTTACGAAATTTCCGGGATACGAAAAAATCCCATTGGAAATAATTGTTCCGGGTTACGAATTTATTTCGGGTTACGAAAAATTTTTTTGGTGCTTTTCGGCGCTTTTTCGCACGAAACGCGGCTTTTCCCCATTAGCGCCTATGGCAATTCGGCTTACGAAGGCTTTTCGGGTTACGAAAGCAGCCGCGGAACGAATTAATTTCGTAACCCGAGGGAGCAGTGTAATTTCAAACAGTTCAACATAAGCCAGACAAACTGCTCTTTTTCTTTCTTTGTAGGCAAGCACAGGGAAGCCCACTTTCTCTAATTTATCTTTATAACATGATGAAGCATGAGTGCAGCATGGCCAAGGCAGAGAACACACAGAGCTTCTGAAAGGAGGTACATCTCTTGTGTTAAAGAGACACATGGAGAGAGGGGATCTGAGTCATTTGAGATGGCCCAGGTGTGTTTTACTCAAGTTATTTATCTCAGAATTAATTCACCCAATTTATAGAATTTAAGGATCAAAGTTCTAAGGCACACAAAGGTCTCCTCCTGGATGACTTCTTGAGAATCAAGATCCAAGGACAAGGATCTACTGCAGGCTGCAATGACATCTATTAGCAGCTGTGCCTTTGTGGCAATACTTCCATTCTGTAACTCCCTTCCTTTAACTCCCAGAACACTTCCCTTGATGCCTTTCATCTCCAGGTGCATGCTGTTCACATTCTTCTCCTGGGTGGTTTTATTATACAGACCCTTATTATTCCCAGGACTTTTAAAGATTCAGTTGCCACTTGGGGAGTTGAAAAGTTAAACAGTACTCCTTATTAATGGAACAAAACAATTAGTTTCCTCAGGGAGTTCCTCTAGATAACACAAATAATCATTTCCAGTTTTCCCTTCCCTCCAGCTTCTAGCATACCACTCACCTTCAGCCAGTTTGGCCATGAGCTGCAGCTGGGAGCCAGTGGCACCAAGATTCAGGGCTGATCGGTCCGGTTCGTTGTCTCCGTCAGGGAAGGTGATATCAGTGGTGCCGTCCAGACGTTCAGTGACTTGCCCAACACGCATGGGCCGGCCAGCTAGTTCGAAACCATTCAGCTGCTCCAGGGCACGCCGGGCACATTCTGACTCTGCAAACTGAGGGACAAAGATTGTGTGTCATCAATGATGTACACCTTAAGAAGGGAGTATCATAAACACCCACTGACCTCTTCCAATACATACTGTGATGAAGCCGTAGCCCTTGGACTGCCCAGTATCTTGGTCACGCATCAGAACAATGCTGTCAATCTGCAGGCAGAGAAAGAGAGACAAAAGATTAGAAATGTGCCCCACCCCACCTCACCCAATCCCATCTCCCTCAGGATCACTCACCCAATCCCTTCTCCCCCAAAGTCAACCCCAACCTTGCCAAAGGGCTCAAAGATCCCACGCAGCATCTCTTTGGTGATGTTGCAGTGAAGAGAGCCAACGTAGAGTCTCATGGGCCCCCCGCTGCCTTTTTGAAGGTTGTTTGCCATTGCAGCCAGCCGGTTCTTTTCCGCCTAACGCCACAGACACAGGATGGAGGGTGAGAGGAACAGGTGAGAGATCAGGGACAGCGACAAGTAAACTGTATGGGTTTTGAAACTTATAGCAACTGACCAATGACTGAAAGTTGCTCTTGCAGCTTCCAATAACAAGTTATTCTTTCCACATCTGTAAATCAGCTGGAATCCAGGGAAGTTACTTTAAACATCTTTGAGCCATTTTTCCTTTCCATATTAACCCACTGGGTGACTGTGGGCAAGTCACACAATCTCAGCCTCAGAAGCAAACCGCGTCTGATTAAACTTGCCAAGAAAACCCCATGATAAGTTTGCCTTAGACTCATCTTAAGCCAGAAATGACTTAAAGGCACAAAACAATATAAATGTGCCTAAATATATACATGCATGTATTTCTAACCCTCAGTTTTGATATTAAATTACTTCCATCCCTCCCCTAAAACCCAACTTCCATTTTCTCTGCAATATGCCTATGTTCAACATCGTCTCTTATTCAATTTCACATCCTACCTTAAACCAACACTCCTTCCTGCCAAGAACCCCCTCTTTATTTATCCCCCCCCCCCCCCCCCCCCCCCCGCCCCCCCTTTTTTTTCCCCCCCCCCCCCCGGCACCTCAATGGTTAGCTGGTTTACATCCTGACTCGCACCTGGGAGGCCTGGACGATGATAGGCACACCAAGGAGGCGCTGCCCAGTCAGCCCAATGGCCAATGGCACTGACTGGATTTCGCAGAACTCCACATAGGCAATGCCCTTGGAGCGGCGGGAGTTTCGGTCAGAGATGATTCGGACATCACGCACCTGTAAGAGTAGAAGACAAAACAAGTGAGAGACTGGGCAACTGAAAAAAACTCTTGTCAACAGCTAAATACTATTCTTTGTTTCTTATTAGAGGTGAACAATGAACACAACATAAAAGTGAAATCAAAGCTTTAGGTCTGAAGCAATAAAATAGGGATGGGGAACCTGTGGGTCTCCAGGTCTTTCTGCAATGCCCACCATTGCTAGAAACTGGGGATACCAGTTGAAGAGAATGGAAGCCATAGTCCAACAAATTCTGAAGGTCCACACAGGTTGCCCACTTCTTGGGTAATATAAGCAGGCACATGCCAAAGCCTGAGAAAAGGAGGGGGAATATTACTGAGGATTCCCAGGTGGCAGTAGTGCTTTTGAACCACTTATTTTAGGGCAGCCTTTCGTAATTTGTTCTGACTTGGCCACTATTAGATACATAATGTCTAGGCTACTACAATATGCTTTACAGGGGGCTAACCTTGCTGAATTTCCAGAAGGTTCAGCTGGTGCAAATTATAGCAGCTGGCATGACAAATGCACTGTACTGAGATCCTAGCACTGACCCAAGCAGATCTGCAGTGGTTCCCAGGGTTTTTTGGGGGAGGAGGCAGTTCAAGGAGTTGAGTTTCAACTTTTAAACCTCTAAAAAGGCCAGGGCCTGTCTATCAAAGGGACTGCCTGGATGTTAAATAAGAGCTTCAGGAGAGGCCCTCTTGAGGATACCATTTACCTGTGGAGACCCACTTGACGGGCACGGGGAGAGGGCTTTCTCCTGTGTTGCTCCCAGACTGTGGAATGCACTCCCCTTGGAGTTGTGGATCACTTCCCACTCTCGCTGCCTTTAGGAAGGGTGTGAAGATGCATCTTTTCAATTTGGCCTTTCAAACTGTTTTGTTTATTATAATGACTTTAATGGTTCTACTGTTTTAAATTGTTTTAATGATGTTTGTAAGCCGCCTTAAATGCTTTTTTTGGTAGGAAGGCGGGATAAAAACTGCAACAAACAAATGAACCAAGAAGCATTACCTTCCCAACGGCAGAGAAAAAGTCCTCAAGGTCACGTGGGCGAATACGGGCAGCCAACTGCATGCAGAACACTGTACGGGCATCACGTTCTTCTGGGCTCAAGCTGCCCAAGGGCTCTCTGTGGGAGAAAGCAGAGGTTAATCAGGTGGAGGGAGCTTAAACCCAGGAGAAGGTATGTTACATCTTCTTGGTCAAACAACCACTCCCAATGTAATGAGAACACTTACCGGAGAGGGCTCTTCTCTCTGTAGAGGGGACTCTTGCTGTGTCCAAAGCGCCGCCTATAGTGAAGGAAGAGGAATATAGTGTATAACAACCCATTTCAACACTGGTGCAACAAGTAATTCTGAACAGCGACATTTACTGTGACTTATGTCACTCTGTCCACCAATTCTTCTCTTAAATTTAATGAGAAGAATTAAATTAAAATTAATTAAAATAAAATCCTTGCCTCAAGAAGAAGAGCCCTCCCTCCATGACATCATCATCAGACCTGGGAGGGAGTGAAAAAGAGAGGCCCAACTTCCATCAGGCCTAACTGTGAATGTACTCACTTCGCTCTCTTTAATTTTATTGTATTTTATATATTTATTGTATTTTATTTTATTATCTTTATTTTTACTGTTGTAACCCGCCTGGATTCCTTGTGATTGGGCGGGCTATAAATAAATTATTATTATTATATTAGGCACTAATGAAATTCAAACTTCTACCACGTCGTTTCTCTGAGTGGAGACAGAGAGAATCCCATACTGTGAGATTCCTCCTTTCTTATCAACCCAGAGAATGGAAGACCAGACCTAAGTCAGCCATTTAAGACTAAAACCAGTATGAACACTCTCATCTCAGGTGACAGAATGGGTGCCTCTGCACAGCTGTTGTACTAAACAGTCATGCATCAATATTGTCAGACTCATGCGAGAAAGTAACAAAAAGTGTTTTTAAGAGGAAAAAAATTGGAAGTTCAAGAAGTGATCACCAAGATAGCTACTGATCATCAATATTTCCCCTGCTGTGTGAGAAGTACATAATGATGCTGTGACCACTGTGTCCCTTACCCAGGGGGTGGAGGGCTGCGATAACGCACTCTCTCATCCCGCCGGCGCTCTCTGCTGCGAGACCTGCTTCCCCGTCTCCGATCCCGGCTGCGGCTTCGATGGCGGCTTCTGCTCCGGTGACGGCTGCGGCGATCCCGGCTCCGGCTGCGCCTGCGGTGGCGGTCTCGGTCCCGGCTACGGCTAGAGAAGATTCAGAAAATGAGTTAGCATTACAAAGTGGGGGGAGACACAAAGTAAGCATGCTGGGGGCACCAGGTTGGCATTTGCCCAAATGGAGGGAAAATGAAGAAACAATAAAAATGCAAAGCAGAGGGAACTCTTGTCCATGGCCTGTGAAGATTTGCTAACAGGCCTGCCGCATAGACATCGTTTTAAAAACAGCATATTGATTAAATGTTCTGAAGCTAGTTTTCCCAACTTGGTGTATTCTGTGGATGCTAAGACTACAACTCCCATATACTCCCACCCAGCAGCCCTGCCTTACTTTCTGTGCCCAGGCTTCTCTCCAGACCCACTCCTACCTGTGTCTGTGGTCACGGCTCCTGCTCCGGCTCCTGCTTTTCTTCTTTTTGCTACAATCAGGAAGGAGACAGATAAGAAGTGGGCTGCGGGAGGGAGGGAAGGAACAGAGGGCCAAAGGAAACCCATCAACTCACCTGCTGCTTTCTCCACTGCTGCTGGGGGCACTGTCTTTCTTTGTCTCCTTTCCTTGCTCCTCTTGAGGTGGCTAGGGGAAAAAAGGCCAGTTCAGAGAAAAAGAGAGTCAGCATGCAATCTCCCACACTGCAGCCCTCTCCTAAGGATCAGCCCACGTTCCCAGTCCCCCAGCTCCCGATCGCTTTCATACATTACCTGTGCTGTAGGGGGATCGGCTGGTGGCTTTGAGGGTCCTGGCTGGGCCTGGAGCAAACACAGGAGGGGTGGGCCCAGCAGGAAAGGTTCACTGAGACAGGGAGAGGGGACCACAGACATACTCCACAACTCCCTACCCCATTCAAATCAAAGAAAACCTCAACCTCTATGACGTGGGCTTTTCTGACCATATGTTTAATACCTTGGGTGAAGCAGCAGCTAGGTTTTAGCACTAAAGCCACCAAGCAGCATAACATGAACCTAAATATATTTTAGGCTGGAAGAGACACAGTGCCATCTACAGGCAGAGACCTGGGCTCCTTCACATGGAGATTAGTCACTTGGTATTATGAAAAAAAGAGAGCACCCTGAAACTGTTATGTTTCAAATATACTTTCAGAAGTATGTTTGGCAAAAGATGATGAGTGCCAGACTGGTCAATACAATGAATGACACCAAAACCCTGACATGACAGATATGAAAGACCCTTTACACCATTCCAGTACTATGAATTATTTTCTCTAAATATGCACAAACATATATACCGAAGCAAGTCAATTTTCTTAAAAAAATTAATATAATTTTAAAATACAGTTAATCAAACCTGTTTATACTCAGATACAATTCTGCCATCCTAAGAAACCCATTTTTTAAGAAAACATTAAGGTTCAGCCACTGTACATCCTCCTTAATACTAATGAGTCAAAAAACTGAGTTCTCCCTTACTGCTTAAAAAAAATATCTTTAAACAAACTGACTTGGAAAATATTCCAAGTTCCTAAGGAAGAAGATATTAAATCAGAACCAACCCTGCAAGAATGTCACAATTTACAAAAATATAAAAATATAGAGAATTTTTCTCTGCTTAATATTGATTAGGTTCTAGCAACAGCAAGTTCTTATTAATTTTCTT
Source organism: Sceloporus undulatus (assembly GCF_019175285.1). NCBI lineage: Eukaryota > Metazoa > Chordata > Lepidosauria > Squamata > Phrynosomatidae > Sceloporus > Sceloporus undulatus. The sequence continues at coordinate 114,418,548 of NC_056527.1, forward strand.
ATGTTATTGTTTTGCTTTGTGTTTGGTTTACAACTCTATGAAACCCTCTGCCATGGTCACAACTACTGATGGGTTTATGTGACCCATACAATTGCAAGAGAGAAAGCTTTCTACTAGAAAATGGGAAACTGTGCTTATGCTTGCATACAGAGACTTCAGAAAGGATATGCCTCCAAATCAATGGAGTCAGAGGGAGTTAAGTCTAAGCTAAATAGTGCATTATGAATTACACCACACTCTTGACTGCATGACTTAACTTTTTCCCACATGTTGGGCTGCTGTCATTTCAGTATCCTAATCTCACCTCTTCTTTCTTGTATGGGGCCTCCAGCATGGCCTCTATAACAATATCGAAGTCGTCTGCAGCCATGCCGTCTTCTTGGCTCTGCAAATAGGAAGAGAAGGAACAAGTGTTTGAAAAAAGGAGTTTCTCAAATGAAAACCCACAACCCTACCTTCCCAAAAGTAAGGAAAAAGGGGTAACAGTGGCTACTCACTGGGTCCTGGGATGGATTGGGGAACGCCGGATCCATGGCTGGCCCAAATGGGTGGGCTCCCCACCACCCCGAGACACAGGAGCTGCTAGTGGAGAAGGGCGTCTAGCAGGCAAAGAATCTGATCACAGCCTGGAGAAGATGGAGGCATGAGTGAAATTGAGGAGTGGGCTATGCAGATGGGGTAAGACCAGGCATGTTGCTTGGATACAGTACATTCTAAATCCCAGAACAGAATTGTGTTCTAGAACTTTGCTGATCTGGAAACCAACTGAAGCCCAAGCACTGACCTCTGGGATTCTGGAACAGCAAAACACAAACATGGAAGATCCCTTGTTTGCCAAACATTCACAATCTGTCTGGCCTCCCTTTTCTAATCTAGAGAAAACTTTGTACATGCAAGAAATCCCTTTTCCCATTGGGTTCACATTTCATATCATCTCTAGGAACTTTACACTCTAAAAAAATATCTCAGAGAATTCAGAATTAAAGTATTTGTACCCCTTCTACTAGGTTTCAGTATGCCTCTTAGATATACTTGCAAAATATTGGTCACAGTATAATTTGGGGTGAGGGAGAGGAAGCAGAGGAAAACAGAAGCACTCTTCTAATTTTTAAATCAATCAATTAGGAAACATCACTGAAACAGAGAAAGGGCACTGGAAAAATGTAAGAGGAGGCATTCACTGCCTCTCAAGTTAAAACCCATCTTCTGGATATGAGAAGCTCAACCTCGCAATCCTAGAGAACTTTATTATAAATTCACTTGCATTTATTTCTGAGGACTGTGTGCATGCTTAAGAAGGCAGCCTAGGGAGTGCACTTTTAATGCCCTTCTTTGGAGGAAGGCTCCCCAAATTCAGCAGGATTTATTTCCATGTAAACACGCATTTAGTAGAAATGCAAGTCCTTAACAAATGGGGCCTTCTTAAGGAAGACCTCCCAGGTGATATTGGTTTTAGACTCCCTCCTGAAGAATCTTCCTAAACATTTGAAACACTGGCCTACTTCCAAATTTACTCTAGCTATGTGAGCTGCCAGTAATCCCCTCTATCCACAATCTTACATATGCTCCAAGTGCACAGGTCTGAAAACTGGCACATCAAGCCAACAATGGCTCTAGAAGGACCAGAACTGGGCATCTCTGACTCTTGCCTAAAGTCAGCAGCCAATTATTCGGTCAAGGGGCAGGAAAGAGAGGAGTTGCTGAAGCCAAAATCGGTGCTATGTTCCCTTTCCTTCTGAAGCGTTCTCTGTTAGATGCTACAACACTAAACCTCTGTTGCTGAGAGGAACAAGTGTTATACTTTTCCCTTCAGGAATTGACTCCCCCCCCTCCGCCCCGTGAACCACCGCAAAAAGGAGATGTCAAAATAGGATCAGGCAATCAGGCAAATAAGAAGAATCTGCTTATTTGGGATAAGCACAATTAATACCATTTGCATACAGCCACAAAGATGCCTGGATAGCAAGGCACAGCCAGTGGACACACGAGAGTTTTATGAACTGGTTACAATAGTAAGACATATGAAATGGAAACCTTTACAGAGCTCTACAACAGAAGATTTCAACTAATGCAATTTTTTTTTAAAAAGCTGTCTTAAGAGTGTTGGCCCTTGTCTCTAAGCAATTAATTTTGCAATCATGAACATCCTCCCCAGAGGCCCCCATGCCTCACACACTACCCTGAAATGTCTCTGGCTTTGTGTCTCCAACAAAAGGAGTGAGCCACCAACCAATCCTCACTTCAGAACAAAAAATGAAACTTTCTTGGGACACAGTGGGAAATTTTCCCACCTTTCAGTGATTTATTCAGGCAGAAAGATCAAGTGATAGCATCTAGACTCAAAAGAATAATGGAGAAGGCAGCACAGGGGATGCCTTAATTTCTCTTGATCAGCTCCTAAGTGTTTTTAGAATAAAAACATATTTGTAAGGACGCACGTTCTAGTGAAGGTGGAATTCAGAAGGACACAAAATAGCTAGGCATAGTTTGCACAAACCTCTCCATGACTCTGTGTGCATGTGCCTTCAAGCTACCTGTCAGTTTATGGTGACCCTATCAATTTAATAAGGTATTCTCATGTGGTTTTGCTAGTTCCTTTCTCTGAAATACAGTTTACAGCACCTGGTATTTGTTGGTGGTCTCTCATCCAAGTACTAAACAGGGCTGAGCCCGTTTAGCTTCCAAGAGCAGACACAGGATATGGCGCCTTTAGGTATTCAGGCCATTAGTTCATAACTCTCAGTCCATAATTCCTACAAGCTCCCAAACAAAAGTGTTCTCTGCCCTTCTTCATTAGACTTCCCAAATATAACCCTTCATCCTTAAGTTTCTATCTGCTTAAATAAACCAGATGCTAGAAAAATGAGACAAATGTTAAATAGGCCATGCAATGTAAGTATGCATGAATATTTGCCCAAACTTTGGCTTCCTTGACATAAATGGCCTTTTGAAATATGTCCAGGCTTAGCAAGATCTTATGATGCAGATACAGCAGTACTCTTGACACGCCAACAATTGATTTATTTGGTGCCTTATACAACACACCAAAAAATACAAAAAGATTGCTCTTCTAGCCAGCCACACCACCAACGTTTACACTTATTCTACAGGCAGAAAAAGAGCTGCCAAGCTACATGCTTTCAAGACACAACGGATAGCACTTGAGTCAGACAGCCTTGTTAAAACCAGAAGACAGGGTCCAACTAAACCTGATCAATAAGTCAACTGGAGCAAAAGTGCTTCCAAACTTCACATTTTAGGGAGGGAAGGGGGGGGACTGGTGCCCTGCCAAATGTTTCCAGATCTATGACCAGCCCAGCAACTGTAGTAGCTATGGCTGATGGGAACTGAAGACCAATGAAGTATTCAAAGTCTCCAATAATCCTGCTATGTTTGAGTGTTAAGGATTCAATCCTTTCCTGACAGCTACCACTTCAAGATTTCAGGCCACCTGCCCCTGCCCAAATCACTTTAACTGGAGTTTCAACGCTCCTATTTTATTTCTGCACCAATCCTCACCCAAAAGGCTGGAGGTCTCTTTAACACTGAAAAACATTCAACTTCCTCGTTCACTAGACTTTGATCAGAGAAGTCACGTGTCTCTTTGGCTATTAGTAATTCTAGAGCGTCCTTCCCTGCCTTGTGCTCTCCTGACAATTAGGATCACAACATTCACAACCAGCCATTTACATAGTAGCTGGGGATGGTGGGTAATGTAGTCCCAACACACCTGGAAAACCTCTAGTTCAGGATGGCCTCAGCACCAGATGTTTCCTGATACAACCCAGCAGCTTTCTAAATCCCCATGTAACCAAACTCCAGAACTCTAAATCCTTCCCTGGCCAAGTTTTCTCTTACAACTTCTTCCTTGTTCATAATGGTTTACTTTCTAACACCTCCCTCTTTTCACAGGTCACTTAATGCATAGTGAGGCTTTGGAGCTCCTCTCATTGAGATATAATAAAAAGTGACCAAGAATTATAAACCACAAAGGGTGTGAAACAGGGATTTCCCACTTCTTTGGTTGCAAACACAAAGGGAGAAAGAAAAGGCAGCTTTCTTTCACACTTCAGACCGTAATCCTCCCCAGACTGGTGTGGAAGCAAACAGAGCAGGCTCATGGTCTGAGGAAACAGGGACTGAATGACACTGTAAGAAGAAGGGAGCCCAACAGTATGCCATATTGATCTTTGTGGCCATTGAGGCTTCTTGTTTAGCACCTATTGTGGCTTTAGCCAACAAAGATAATGACCACAGAAGATTCATCTGAGATACCAAGGAAGCTAGTCAAAGATTTCCCATACTTTGGATCATACACTGATCAGAACAAAGATTGCAGTCAAGAATTGGGAAGGATTGGGAAGAACAGCTATGGAAAAACTAAGTGAGAGCCTAAAGTACTGTACAAAGATATAACTCTGAACCCTAAAGTGAGGATTGTTCAAGGCATAGTATTCCCAATTACCATGTATGGATGTGAGAATCATAGAATCATCAACTCATGTGAGATGTGGTGCTGGAGAAGAGGGCTGAGGAGACCACAGAGGGTCAAGAAGACAAATAAAGGGATTCTAGAACAGATCAAGCCCCAATTTTCCCTGGAAGCTAAGATGACCAAATTGAGGCTGTTGTACTTTGACCATGTCACGAGAAGGCATGAATCATTAGAAAAAGGTAGGCGGGCAGAAGAGAGAGAAGACGACCGTAGGCCAGATGGATGGATTCGATCAGGGAGGACATGAGCCTGGGCTTCCAAGACCTGAGCAGAGAAGTGGAAGACAGGTCCTGGAGTGGCTGAGGATATATGGAAAGATGTCATACTGAAGATGCAGCAAGTTTGTCTTCTGCTGCTCCAGAGAATAGAGAGCAATGGATGCAAACGATAGGAAAAGAGGTTCCACCTAAACATTAGGAAGAAGTTCCTGAGAGGAAGAGCTGTTTGACAATGTAACATGCTGCTTTGGAGAGTGGTGGAGTCTCTCCATGTATCCTTTGGAGGCATTTAAACAGAGGATGGATGGCCATCTGTTGGGGATGCTTTGATGGCGTTTCCCTGCATGGCAGCAGAGACTGAATGGCCCTTGGGGGATCTCTTCCAACTTTAGGATTCTATTACACAGGGCCTGAGCACCCCAGCAAAGAGATAGGTCTAACCCACACTGCAGAAATAATGCGGTTTGAAACTGCTTTAACTGCCCTGGTTCAGTGTTAGGGAATTCTGGGAACTATAGTTCTGTGAGACTTCTGTGAAAGAACACTGGTGCCACAACAAACTACAGTTCCCAGAATTCCCTAGCACTGAGCCAGGGCAGTTAAAGTGATGTCAAACTGGATTATTTTTGTAGTCTGTTTTGGACCATAAAGGCTATGTTTTGGGTCATCTCAAAGGCAGTTTATAACAGCAGCAGCAACAACTCTAGCACATTTTTGCTCTGTTCGCAGACAAAGGTGGCCCCTCTCCTGGAGTTGTCTGCATCTCCCTTGAAACCGGTCCAACAGATTGCAGAAATAATCCAGTTTCAGACCGCTTTCACTGCCCTGAATAAGTGCTAGGGAATCCTGGGAATTGTAGCTTTTTAAATATTTGAAGGGATTTCATATTGAGAATGGCACACGCATGTTTTCTGCTGCTCCAGAAACTAGGACACTGAGTAAGGGATTCAAACCACTGGAAAAGAGATTTCAGGTCAACATTAGGAGGAACTTCCTGACAGCAGGAGCTGTTTGACAGTGGAACGCACTCCTTCCTTGGAGGTCTTTAAGCAGAGGCTGGATAGAGGTTCTTTGATTGTGAATTCCTGCATGGCAGAATGGGGTTAGACTGGGTGGACCCTTGCGGTCTGTTCCAACTATGATTCTGTGGAAAGTGGTAGAGTCTCCTTCTCTGGAGGTCTTTAAGCAGAGGCTGGACAGGCACCTATTAGAGCAGCGGTTCTCAACCTTTGGTCCTCTAGACATTTTGAGACTTCAACTCCCAGAATCCGTGGACAATGAGTATACTGACTGGGACTTCTGGGAAATCGAAGTCCAAGACATCTGGAGGCCCAAAAGTTGAGAACCACTGTATTAGGAGCAGAATGGAGTTGGACTGGAAGGACCCCTGGGGGGGTCTCTTCCAACTCTATGATCCGGGGGGGGGGGGCAGTTAAAGCGGTCTCAAAGTGGACCATTTCTGGGATGTACTAAAACAAAGGTCAGTACTTGCCCACAGGAGACACCATACTTGTTCATAGAGAATGATTGGAGAATACTTGCCCATAGAGAATCATGGGGAATACTTGTCCATAGGGAAACACTGGGAATTGCTTGCCCATCGGGTGAGTAATCCCCACGTTTCCCTATGGGCAAGTGCTGTCCTTTGTCTTAGTACGTCCCCCGTTCCTGCAGTGAGTCTCGGACCCTCCAGAGGAGGAATAAAGCCCCCTTTCCCGACACTCTTGCCTCCCACAACGAAGAAAGGGAGGCAGGCCACCACCGCCATGTTCCAGCCTCCCAGGCACCATTTTGTCCCCTGCTTCTGAAGCCCCAATAGGCCTCTCTATCCATGGAAAAGGACCCGCCTGATACAAACACAAACCACAGATATAGGTATATCTCTGCCTCTCTTTACCTGGGCCTCTTGGTTCTCCTCTGTTTCCCAGCCACAACAGAGGGAGGGGGCGCAGGGAGGAGAACAGACAAGGAAGACGCCAAGGCCACGCCCCCTCAGCCCCAAAGCCACGCCCCTTGACACTCTGCTCTTCCCGGACCCGCGCTCTCCCCCCCCCCGGTTTTTCCCCCCCGTAAAAGAATGTGGGGCCGCAGACGTCACCTCCGCGGCAGTGACATCGCCGCCCCCTCCTCCTCTTCCCCTTCCCTAGCGCCTCAAAAAAGACACTCACCCACCTCCCCCTCCCTTTTGGCCGTTAGAGCCCCGGCTGGGCGCCTCCGAGGCTTTCCCGTTCTCTCCTCAGCAGTAGCACTAGTAGCGACGCTAAGATGGCGGCGGGCTCTTCTCCCTCCCTTCTCCTTCCACCCCCCTCCTTTCTCCTTGGGCCGTACCGCGCCTGCGCAATCGCTTCTTCAGTATTGGTTGGCTAAGAGGTGGAAGAGTGACACCTGTGGAGGAGGGGCTGAAGGCCAAAGCCCGACGGTGATTGGTTCAGCGCCGGACGGAGGTCTGCGACGTCGACGCTGATTCGACGGTGGTTCACGTATTCGGAGGTGCCACCTCCTTCCTTGCCCCGCCCCTCCCCAGGTGGACCCAATCGATGAAACGCGGAGGCGGGATCTCCTGGAAGCTGATTGGACAATCCGAGAGAAGAATGGTAAGGGTGGAAACTGATTGGGTGAGGAAAAATAAAGGCTGTACCTTTCCCTACGGCGATTATTATTGGTTGAAGTTCGAGGTGGGGGAGGGAGGTTAATGCGAAGCGTCTCAACCTAGCTTGTGTTTTTGTCACACTGCGGTCGACGCCTGCGCTGATTGGCCAGTCCGTCTCGAGGTGGAAGAGGAGCCCTGATTGGTCGCATTGCTGTTGGGAAGGCTTTTTTTTCTCCCGGCGAGAGGTCGAAGGTCAACGAAGGCCTGTGGAAAAGGAGGCGGCCCTGCAGGCGCAGTTGCCATGGCAACAGCGGACAGGCTCCTAGGATTCCCTCTAGGCCCGGCCTTCAAGGCCTCGCGCCCGCCTCTGCTCCGAAATGGCTGCGGCAGCGGAGTCTGCGCCGCAAGGACCGCCTGCCTCTCCGTTTCAAACGCTTTTATATATAGACACATGCATAAAATATACACATCAATGTATACATTGTTCTCCTGCCTTTTAACTCCTGAGTTTCCTCAGAGGGAGAGGAGGAGACCCTCCGTCTTTTTCGATTGTGAGCCTGAGGGCAGGGGACCCTCTAATTAAAGATACTAGTACTAATCGCTGTCGTCAGCCACGGAGAGCCTTCAGGGAAGAGCATCGTCAGGGTCTCAGTGCTCCAAAATACAAGCCATGAAACAAATGCTGACCCTGAGGAGAACCAACAGGGTTCTGAGTGTTGGACTGCGACTGGAGACCAAGACTTGACTCCAAGCTCAGCCACGAAACCCTCTGGGAGCCCTTGGGCAAGGAAGGAGTCACACTCTCTCAGCCTCAGAGGAAGGCAATGGCAAACCTCCTCTGGACAAAGCTTCCCAAGAAAAGCCTGTGGCAGAGTTGCTGAGGGATGATGCCATGGGGAACTACTTCTAGGCACACACCTGTCCCTCCGTATTCGCTAGACTCAGGGGCACAGGAAAATCCACAAATAACACAAACAGCATGTTTTTACCTGAGAGGAAACCTCTCTAGGAATCTCTAGGTCCTCCAGGGCAACTCTGGTTAACGTCCCATAGACACTGACCATAGAATTGTACCGGAGGAGCTACAAAGGCCTAGCGGAGTGTTCTCTCCAGGAATCTCTTCTAGGTCCTTCAGTTAAACTTTGTTAAAGTTGACCATAGAGTTGCTCTGGAGGACCGAGATATTCCTAGAGAGAACATATTAAATCCGTGAATAATCAAATCCACAAATATGGAGGGATGTGTGTGTGTCTGTGTAGAGAGAGAGAGAGTCACCCACATAGATATGACTTGAAGGAAAACTTGCCCAAAGGCACTGCAAGGCGTTTCTGACTTTGGGTGACTCTTAAGGCAAACCTATCATGGGGTTTTCTTGGCAGGTTTCTTCAGAGGGGTTTTGCCATTGCCATCCTCTGAGGCTGAGAGTTGTTACCAATGGTTGACCCTGGGCAAGTCACACTCTCTCAGCCTCAGAGGATGGCAATGGCAAAACCCCTCTGAAGAAACCTGCCAAGAAAACCCCATGATAGGTTTTGGGCAAGTCACAGTCTCTCGGCCGGAGGGGAAGACAAGGCCAAACCTCCTCTGAACAAAGCTTCCCAAGAATACCCCACGAAAGGGAAACTACCTGAATGCGCAATAGCAACAAGAGATGTATGTATAGATAAAGATATATATAGTAACCCACACAGATAGTGGTTAATGGGAGGGGTGTTCATGTAACCTTCCATTTGCTACGCTTCTTGTGAGGCTATCCTTCAGCCGCGGCCGGGGACTGTGTCTCTTTTACATATATATTGCTTTCAGCCAGCCTCTAGATACAGCAGCGCAACAATACACTTTTTAAACTGGTTTGCAATTCGTTTCACTGCCATGCCTTTAAAAATCCCATTAAAGGTTTGAGCAAGGAGCACAAAATATTCAAGCTGTGAAGTGGAGGACCTGGATGGCTCAGAAAACATTAAGCAGGAACAGTTCAGGTGGCTTGGGCCAGTGCCTCAGGGAATCTCACCCGCAAGCATCTCGCTTGCCCCAGGACATGAAACTTAGATGTATCTCTCACTGCTAAGACATAAATCTCCCAACAGAGCGTTCCATTATTCCTTAAGTGACCTAAAACAGTGAACTCCAGAAAACACTGCATTCCTTTCCATGCACATCTGCAACCAAATCCTTACTTCTTCATCAACAGCAGGTCCAAATACACATTTCAATGAATTTATTGAAATTTCACAGACCAGAAAAACATGATCAATGTAGGAGGAGGAATCCAAGCAAAGGACCTTCCTCTGACCTACACCCAACAAAAGTTGGGAGAGCTTTTGCCTCTGTGTAGAAAAAAGCAAGTCTTTCATGCTACTCTGGAGTGGAAGAGGCTCCCCTGCATCTCAGTGCTGGAGCAACGGGAATCCCATTAAAAGGAAACAGACTGGACTCCTGCTCAGAGCCCAATGGTGTAGGAGCGTCCTGTGGAGTTGTGGATGACCGAAGACATGGGGGAGACGACAGCCCACTCATACCACACTTTCTTGGAGGTGCTGCAACGCCAGAAGGCCACCTGGATGTGTTCACCTGCCTGGATATTCATGGGTTGCTGTGGGAAGAAGATTGTTATTAGTGGAGAGACTATTCACTGGCCAAGAATACACCATCCCGACACACCTGATGAGCCACAAGCTTATTTTCTATTAATAGCAGAAACCCTAGTAAGAGTGTTCCCAGAAGGATGGGGTCCCACTCCCCCTGAAGACACAGGTTTGCAGTTTGGGGGTACTCTTGGACTCAGCTTTGACCCTGGAGGCCCAGCAATGCTTTCACACATTTAAAACTTGTACGCCAGCTGTGCCCGTTCCTTGAGAAGCCAGATTTGGCCACGGTGGTGCATGCCTTGGTTAGATCCCGTTTGGACGACTGTAAGGGGCTCTACATAGGACTGCCTTTGAAAAGTGTTTGGAAAATGCAGCTGGTTCAAAGAGCCACTGCCAGGCTGCTAACGGGGCAGATGACAGAGACCATACAAGGCCCCTGTTGAAACAGCTTCATTGGCTGCCAGTCTGTTTCCAGGCACAATTCCAGGCCCTGGTTATTACCTACAAAGCCCTCCATGGCTCAGGTCCACACTATTTGGCAGCCCGTTTCTCCTGGCGTGAACCAGCCTGGACTCGGATCCTCCACAGAAGCCCTTCTCTCTGTCCCAACATCATCACAAACTCGGTTGGTGGGGACGCGAGGGAGGGCCTTCTCAGTGGCTGCCCTTCCTAGACTCTGGGACTCCCTGATCTCCCAGGGAAGAGATCAGGACGGCTCCCTCCTTGATGGCCTTCCGGCGGCAGGTGAAGACCTACCTGTTCACACAGGCCTTGAAGGAATTGCTATAAGGACAGACTGGGATGTTGGACCAGTTTAAAAATTCTTTTTAATGTACTTAAAAAAATGTTTTAAATAAAATAAAAATAAATAAATAAAAATAGCTGCATCCCAGAGACATCTTAGCAACAGCAATAGCAATTACATTTCTTAACTCAGCACTGTCTAAGCAGTTTACAATCTGGAAGCCAACTGTCCCCAACAATCTGGGTACTCATTTTACCGACCTATGAAAGGATGGAAGGCTGAGTCAACCTGAGAGCCCTGGGATCGAACTAAGCAGACCTTTCCTTGCCCTTAACATTTTATAAATTAAAAAAAATTAAAAAGACAATTATAATTATACAATTGTTATTTTGTTCTGCTTTTTCTGCCCCAGCCTGCCTTGTTTTTATCACCCATGTAAAAACTAGTTTATAAGAAGAACCCAAACATTCCAAACAACTGACTCAGTAGAAACGGAGGCGGGGGAAGCACAATAAAAAGGCGAAAACAAAAGACAGATATGCAGAAGGCATAGCAGGAGGAATGGAAGGGAAAGACATGGCAACAGTTGGGATGAGGGGAACAAACATAGCTGCCATTGACTTAGAAGAGAATATCATGAACCTGGAATACTCTTCCTAACCCTCTGAAGGCAGGGGAATACAAAGGCACACTGCAGTTGCTTTCGTTTGCTGGGTGAGGTTTGCTGGGTGAAAAATCCTTACTTCCCAGAATATAACTACCAACGCAAAACAGAGTGTACAGCAAGAAGGATTTAAGAAAGCCCTCACCTTGATGGGGAAAAAAATAGGGAACCACGAAAACATGCCTGGTGAGTGAGTCTCAGGCCGAATACCTAGAAGAGGAAAAGGAAGAAAACATGAAAGGCCCATTTTGCACCATCAGAACTATTTCCTCTGCTCTTCTTCCTCAACCTGAAAGCTTCATTTCTTCCCATTCAACTTACTGAGAGTGATGTCACCATATAATGTGGTCTCAAAGTAGCCAGCAAAACCATGAAGCACTGTGTTCACATCGACTTGGAACTCTAGCGTCTGGTAGCGGTTGTTGTCTTTAACAGGACCTGGATGAGGGAAAAGGTATGAAAGGGAGTGATCAGCCAATACATGATCCTCTAAGGATGGCAAGGAGACATATCAATGGGGGGGGGGGGGCCCTTCCTCTTTGGAGGACTGGAGGATGTTCCTACTATCTGTAAGGTGTGTAAACACAGGTTTTGTGGTGAAGGCAGTGGCTTTCAAAGGAGCAGCTGGAAGTCTCTGCCCTACCCAAAGATGTAGTTATTCCAAATCCTACCCTCATAGCATTGTACATGTGGTTGGCTCCACCACAGTGCTTTTCCTACCTGGGCTGGGGTGTCTAAAGGTGAAGCAGGCTTTCGGAGGTGCTAACTGGTGGAAGTTGTGAAGCCGAACAACGTAAGGCATTTCGAACTGAGCCTGGAGAAGACAATGACAGGAACAAAAGAAAACATAATAAAGACATAATTTTAAAATCCACTTTTCTCACTTAGGGAAAAACCTCTAATGACAAAGAACATCAGATTAAAGGTTTACAATTATTTTCTTCCCTTAAGATTCCACTACTGTGGGAAAATATAGCACAAGAATACCTGCTTATAGAATAATTTAAAAGAAGCCTATCTTTTTTTCAACCACTGATTCACAGACTGGAACTGGTGAATTTGGAGCAGTGTGATTCAATTCGCTGATCTATTGTTATGGTCTGTTTCACTCCACACTCAAGGTCTTCATTCTGACTCCTTTACAAATGCATTAATGCCAAGGTTTTCGTACAAGCTATTGATCTGCAAGTACTCCCAAGCTGGGTACCGTGTGGAATTTGGATGAAGAACAGCCCATTCTAATCATCTTTCATTTTGCTTGTTGAAAAACACGCTTCATAGATCTTAGAGCTGCACATCTAGGCTTCAAATAGTCTTGACAGCATATAAGCAATGCCTGGTGAAGCATCAGAATTGTAATCAGTGAGAGGAAAGGGCAAGTTGGGCCAAGGACCAGCAATTGGCATGCACAGATCTTTCCGAAAGAGGATCAGTTTTGCAATGTATACTGTAATTACATTTTTCTCCATTGATGAGTTTGCTTTAGTTTTCAACAACACCATGTACACTGATGGTGCTATAACACATAAGTGATAACAGCAACATATTTACTTGGTTTGCATGATTCTTATCAGTCTTTGCCAACCCGATGGCCTACAGATGTTTTGGACTGCATAGCCACTGCAGTCCAATGCATGTATGACAGGTATCTAGCTCAAAAAGCCAATTTATAGATAGAGATGATAAAAACCAGGGTAACAAAGTACAGACTAAACACTCAGCTGAAATTTTAAGTTTAAAATTTAAATCAAAGTTTAAGTTAAAATTTTTGCAATGCAAGAAATTCGGGGATTGAAGGTAAAGTACAAATTGTCTCAAAATAATTTGCCAATCAAAAGTAAAAAAATAAAATAAAAATGACAGAATCTACTCTTTTTAACATGTTAATAAGCAACCTTATGAGTCATAAGTAGTTTTAAAGTGAATTCAGTAGACAGAAAATCTGTCAGATAAATCCATCCCAGCATTTCAACTTCACTGTCCTCGGCAGTTATCTAAAAGCAAACAGTCACAATCTGACTGTGTGCTGCGTAGTTCTATGAATAAGGGCAGGACTAAGAAAAAACTTTAAAACTGCATACAGTAGCTCTTCTGCTTATTAGAACCTAAAGGTCTGTCTGAGTGAATTTATGACAAGAATCCATTATTTTGGAGGAAACTTATACAGAGTTGAGACATTTAAAATCTGAGTTAAAACCAATATTTGTTTTTGTAAAAAATTAACAATGAGTCGGTGTGGTGTAGTGGTTTGAGCACTGGACAATGACTATGGAGATCAGGGTTTGAATTGCCGCTCAGCCATGGAAACCCACCTTGGGCAAGTCCCACTTTCTCAGCCTCAGAGGAAGGCAAAGCCAAAAAACCCCTCTGAATAAATCTTGCCAAGAAAACCCTGTGACGCATTCATCTTAGGGCTGCCATAAATCAAAAACAACCTGAGAAAGAAAAACAGCAACAAAAACAGACAGAACACTTTTGGTGGATTAGAATTTTCTTTGTACAAATGTTTGCAGCAGTAACTGGATTAGTGTTTCAAATGTTGCTTTCCCTGAATTTAAATGCTGGATCTCCCAGCCTTGCAAACCAAGTTTTATATATATCTGAAAACGCACTATTTTAAGGATTTTAAAAACTGTGATGTGCATCATTTTTATTCAGTATTTGTAACTGGGAATAGTTTCCTTTTCCATCTGTTATTTTTAGGGATCATATGGGATCCTGCTTTTCCTGAGCAAACAACCGTGATTTCTCTTTAGCCTTGCTCCACAGAGTTGTGGAGATGTCATGCAATAAACAGTGTGCAGTGGAAACCTCACCTCAGGATCACGGTCTTTCTCCCGACAGGCACGAACTTCGTTGTAGAGCTTTGAGGATGAGATTGGGCCCAGGAAGGAGGTATATCCACAGGGAATGCTGACACCCCCCTCTGTGTAAGGGGAAAAGGGACCAGGCAGTTAGAATTGTATGAGCTCAGCTTTTGAGTCCAGGACTTTGTAGCTCCATTTGTAAGAAATTTATATATTTGAAAAAGAAAATTCTATTTGTAATCATTGTCTAAATAAGCAGTACCTGCAGTATTCCAAAGATCATTTTATGCCACTCCAAATTAGTCATGCACATTTTAGGTTTCTAGTGTAACAACATGCATTTCAATCTATAAAGGATACTATTAAAGGTATCATATTTTTTGTATTTTTTTTCAAATATCTGTTTTTCCAAAAAACACTAGTTCCTCCCCGCCATCGGTTCAGAAGTCCCAGAAATTACACATCTCTACTCTGTCCCGTGTATGGGCTCCCTCTGCTGTGTGCCTTGCTCTGCCCTCACCTTTGAGACAGTGCTCTGCCCCATCCAGACATTCGGGGGAGAGCTCATTGTCGGCAAATGACCCTAACAGTTCTGACACCATGAGGTCGGCCTTCTCCGGAGCCTCCCATTCCCTCATGTCACAGGAAACCACTGTCACCTGGGAACCCCACTCCTCATACTGCCAGCTCTCCAGCCTGCAGGGAAACAGAGGGAGACAGCAGTTAAGATCCAGGAGCCAATCTCTCCATCTTGAGCAAGGCTTTTCCCTCCAAAGGTTTTAATGCACTTTTAAAAATTTTTTTAGATTAAACCTAAACACAACCACAAGCAGATTTTATACTTATATCCAAAACATGCATATACAAATAATAACAAAACAAACTTAGCTAAATTACTAAACAAAAACAAACAGACACTACTGACTCTCCCTTCCTGATGGATATATACCACTATTATTATACTTCCTTATATAATATATGTCTTTACAATATACAAACTGTTTATTTTAGAAAACCTAGAGCTGATTTATATCCCCAAGTCCCAATCTTTCTTAAAATTGTTCATAGATTTTTCTTAGATCAACATTGTCAATTTGTCAATTTCAGCAAGTTCAACGTCTTCATCTATCAGTCTTCCTGTGTTGGGTTTTAACACACTGTAATGTGTGGAGCAGTTTATGCCCTCATTTCAATCTAGCAAAAAACATTACTGAGACATAAGGACAAAGGCAATGACAACCAAGGATGCAACTATTTCTATACTTTTCCTTCTCTTTCTCTTTGCAGATACCTCCCATCCAATCCCTAGTGTCTGCATTTCCTGAGAGACAGGCCAGGTGGGAATGGGTAACATGACTGTTTGAAGGACCCCTGTTCCTTTTAAAAAAGAGGCATCCAACTCTCTACCAGCTGTTTCATCCCAAAAAAACCTTGGGAAAAGCAGCTGGGAACTGAAGGACCATCTACACAGGAGTGAAAAGATGCATTGCTGGGCATCAGTTCCCAAAAGCAGTCAGGGACATTTCAGGTGCCTACCCATCCTCACTGCTGCCTCTTTGGCTCCAAAACAAGGAAGACTTGTAAAAAATATGCATGTTTATGTCCAGCTTAAACTAATGTGAAATACAAGGGGAAAGAGAATGGACAAGAACCTAGTGGAATCCCAAAGCCTACCTTTTGCGTCTCCTGCTTTGCTACTAAAGGATATTTATACTTCCCAAGTTTAAGAAAAATGGCAGGAATGGCATATTCACACGTTAAAAATATCTAACCTAATCAGAAAAACATCAGAGATTCCTCTGCCTTCTCCCATTTTGTTTCTTCCTTGGGGGGTGTTTTCTCTGAGGTGGCAAGATGCAATGACCCGCAGTGATGCCATCCCATACTTTCTGGTTATCAGCTGGTAACCATGGAGATCACGCAGTTACTTCAAAGGTGTGAACTTTTATCCTTAGGATTCAATAGTTGGCTCTCCTGGGGCTGTCGCCTAGCAGCAGCCATTCTGTCAGGCTGCAAGAGCTGGAGAAATGGCACCGCTTTAACTGCCCTAGCTCAAGGTTATGGTGTTCTGGGAGTTGGAGTTTGTTGTGGGGACCAGAGCGGAGCTCTGCTCCGCTCTGGGCCCCACAACAAACTCCAACTCCCAGAACGCCATAGCCTTGAGCTAGGGCAGTTAAAGTGGTGCCAAACCACGTTATTTCTCCAGTGTGGATGCAGCCCCTGTGAATTGTTTCTAGCCCAGCTGATCAAGATAACCATAACTGAAACCTGAACGTGCTTTTTTCTTCCTCGCCCCTGCTCTTCCTTTCCTCCTTATGTGTCACATCTTGAAAATCTAATTGTAAGCCTGAGAGTAGGGGCTATCTTGCTACTGATGCCCGGAAGCTACTATGAGAAACTTTCCCCCTCTTTGGAGTAAATCAAGCTTCTCCAGTCCAGTACCCTCCTGATATGCTGGACTACGATTCTCAGCTTTCCAGATGATGGAGACTGTAGGCCAGCATAAATGGTGGGTGCTAAATTGAGGCAAACTGGGTTAAAGACAGGTAAAAATGCTATAAATACAGGGATACCTCAGTTAACAGAACAGATGTGTTCCTTATTTAACAGAATATTTTATACAGAGGCAGAAATAACATGGAATGAATAAAGAGGTTAAAAGTAGTTCAATATGTTTCAGTAAACTTGTTATTCAAAAATGTACAATATGCGCATGTGAATAGTGACAACTAGGTCAGGTAAGCCTTGCATAAGTAAGGAAGACAATTTTGAAGATTCTAGACCATTTGAAAGCTTCTTCCAAAATGAATGCAGGGATGGCTTCTTTTTTCACCAGCCCCCCTCTTCTTATGATTACCATTTTGGAGGCTATGTTTTTTTATATGCTGGTGGTAGCTAGCGAAAAAAGACACCTGCTCTCCTCTTTTCTCTCTTGCTGCTCAAGTAAGGAATTCAGTAAGGAATTCTGCAGGCTGTTGCTGTTTGCCTTGCCTCTTGCCAGCAGCTACATCAGGATCAGTTGAAAGAGAACCCCATTCTTTCCCAACTTAAGCTTTATTGCATTGTTCACTGCAGACCCTCTTCTGCAACCCTCCTTTTTCATCCTTGCCATGTAGCTGCTGCTAAAAATACTTCCAACTAGGCAGATGAGGAGGAGGGGAAAGGAAGGGCTGGGGTGAGAATAAAAACACTTTGTAAAGAGGACCTTCTTTGGCTGAGGTTTTGTTAACTGGGGTATGCCTGTGAATAAATATGTTTCCATTTGGCACAAGTCCTAGACATTTCCTCACCTATGCCATTTTCAGCTACCTTTGCTCACAGAGACAAAGGCTTTGAGTGGATTTCCAACCATCTTGTCACAAAGGAGTACCCACAGAATGTTCCTTTCATTTCTTTCCTACTTAGAAAGCTATGCATGAGAGAAAAGAACTATGAGGGCCAGAAATTACTCACGTCACTACAGCATTGGGGTTTTTCTCTACGGCGTAAATCTTGATGTGCCGGTTGGCCTGTCGGGCAGCTCGCAGAGAAGCATTCACAAGGGGGCCCCGGCCTGCCCCCAGAACCATCACAACCCTGAAGACCAAGGGAGTGAGGGGAAAACAAGGAGAGAAAGGAAGAAGACACTGAAGGGGATAAAATCAACAGGGTGTTTTTGAAAGCTTGTTTTCAAGCTGAGCTGGAACCTGCTGAGAGCAACACTGCTAAAATTCACAACCCAGCTGGAGAGTTATAGCTGTGTACCAGAAAATACATCAGCACTTGCCATAAACTAAGCTCATCTACATACTGCAAACAAAAAGTACTGATAATGGGCTGCCTCACCATATGCAGATGGGCCCCAGTTTATTGCAAATGCTGATGTGCTTAATGTGCATCATAAAGGAAGGTGATTACTTACTTCAAATCTGTAACCATTCCTCCTAGGCTGTACTTAACCACTGGCTAGAGTTATTTCATTTTAGCAATCACACACTATTATGTACAGTAATTTGTTTTACTTTTAAATGCATGTGCCTTTTAATATATGAAAATAACTAGAACAAATAATGAAGGTGTAAGGAATGTGCGTTGCCATGTTAAGAGGAGTCTGTAGTCTTACATACCTTTTCAGTCTTACTTAAAGGTTTACTTAAAGAAAAGTCCCACTGTATTCAAGAGAGCTAATTTCAATTAAAGTGTGTAGAGGAGGAAGAATCCACATCTTCTCAATGAGAGGAGATGGAAGACTACAGACTCCTCTTAACATGACAACGTGCATTCCCTGCACCTTCATTATTTGTTCTAGTTATTTTCATATATTAAAAGGCACATGCATTTAAAAGTAAAACAAATTACATAATTAAAAACAGGAAAATTGGAATACTTTTATCGATAAAAGTGTTTTGCTGGATGGGCTCAACAGCAGTTCAGCATCAAATGACTTGCAGTTCCTGGAAAAAGACAGTGTAAAACAGTCTGGGAAATTAGTATTCTACATTTTCCTGAGTAAATATGAATGATAGAGAGTGTCCATTTTATTAGTTAAGAGGCAACTAAACAGCAGTCATTTAGTTCTCATTAGGGTTACATTACAAGCTGCAGAAGCATGAAGTACCATACTAATTTGGCAAGCAAAAAAGCAGATGCCAAAAGATGTTTCTGAAATCTTGTAATCCATTTCCCAGGATCCTTTGCAAAGCAGCCAGTCTGGGTTACAAGGCAGTATGTACTCACTGGACATTGGTTTCTTTTTCTTCCTCAGGCACACGGTCTAGCAGGCACTTGTATATAGCCTGAAGGGGAAAAAAAAGCAGGTTGGAGTATGTTCGCAGAATGTGGCTTTTCCGAGCCATCTACATGTTTTAATAATCCCTGCAAAGAAATCCAAAAGGACTGCCTTGTTAGGCTTTGTGTTCCAAAGGAGTTCTGGGAAATGTCTCATTCCCTGTGAGAGTGAGCAGCACATGGGCTGCTGTGATACCTGGGTTAAAACGGAATTGCATTTTCCCAGATTAAAGGTATAAATGGGAATGGGAAACATGGAGTCTTTAGTTGTCTTCTGGACTGCTGCCACACTGCAGAATTACTGCACTTTGACACTGCTTTAACTGTCATAGCTCTCCATCCTATAGAATCCTGGTATTTGTAGTTTGTTGTGGCAACAGAGTTCTCTGACAAGAGAAGACTAAATCTCTCACAAAACTACAATTTCCAGAATTCCAGAGTACTGACCCATGGCAGTTAAAGCAGTGCCAAACTGTGGTAATTCTGCAGTGCAGAAGCAGCCTTGGTCTCTCTTTCTTCTCTGAAGCTTATTTTCTATTTGCACAGTTCTGTCTTCATGGACTCTATCTTGTGAGAGATTCATGCTTTGATATGTAATAGGATAGGCGTTTAGCTACATGTTGCTATTTTCCTCTGACACTCTGCTCTCAAACTGTTCTCTGTGTCTTTGTATATAATAATCCTACTGCCTTGGAAGCAATGCATGTGCTGGTTATTCTAATAAGCCTTAAAACTAAATCTAATACTTTCCTGGCATCTTGGCTCACTGCTACTTGAAGCTTGACTGGACTGGGGGGGGGGGCGCATAAGGATTTGGGTTGTTTCCTTGTTCCTTTGCACCCTGGTCATCTCATAAGATCTGGGTGTCCCCTGACTCAGAGCAAATTGGATAAGAAAAAGACAGTAGTAGTGCAACTCCGTTTCAGGTTCGTGACTGAGTTTGAAAACCAGCCTTGCTAGGACTGGAGAATTGGGAGCAGTGGTGACTGGCTTGGGTAGCTACAGTGAGCTGGCATCTGCCACAGTCAGATGGGATTTGGAATCCTTGTCAGTATGTTGGCCAAATGGTAACAGCTGAAAGAGTTAATTTGTACCAGCAACTTTCTTTTGATACTCTTTGTATCAGTTTGCAGTTTGAGCCTGGGAAAAGGTATGGAACCTTGGAGGAGAGGTGAATTTTCTCTATTATTAACCAGCTTGCACAGTTCTCATAGCTATTGAGGGAAGATGGGTCACATTTGCACACTTCGATTTTCTTTGCTTGTGCATGATATAATCCCAGGAAGCCCATTTTTCTACTAGCCTTGACCTGGACGGGGTGCAACCCAGTTCAAGGAACCCAAACAGCCAGCTATGGGGAATTTGATTACCAGCTTTTTTTTGGGGGGAGGGATATAGGTAGAATCAGTTGTTTAGGCCCATATTTCTGCCATTGGTTGTAAGGGGATGCTGGACCCCATCAGCAAAAGGGCTGGAATGCTTCTCTGCTGGGTACCATCTGCTGCAGCATTTACCACCAAGAAAGCTTATGCTATAGTAACATGGCAGCCTTTGGCACTGAATGAACTCCTGGGGAGACCTGGAACTACATCCATTTTTGGAATGGAACAACAGCCTCTTTAAATTTCCCCCTTTTCTATTCCTGGGTAATGCAGATTGGGTCTCTTTTATCTGGAGTTACAAAATCAAAAATACTAAGTAAAAACATAAATCTTTTTTTAATTGGTGGCTAAGATAGTGACACCTTTGCTTTCTGATAGTTCAATGTATGCAAACTTTGTTTCATGCACAAGATTATTAAAAATATTGTACAAAACTACCTTCAGTCTATATGTATAAGATATATATGAAACACAGATAAATTTCCCGTTTAGACTCAGGTCTCATCTCCAATATATTTCATTATGTATGTATATGCAAATAAAACTATACCAAAATCCAAAACACTTCTGGTCACAGCATTTTGGATAAGGGAGATTCAGCCTGTATTTTCAATTTCCTTCAAATATCCATCGAATTAAAAAAGTATCAGCCCCATCTCTCTAGTATCTCCTTCTCCACACACACGCACACGCACTCCTTGCTTTCCCCCTTGTATCCTCTCTACTCATGCTTACTTGGCCTATGCTTTTTTCATCATGCACCCACAACCCTTACTTGGCCTATGCCCCTCTCCTCATACACCCACAACTGATGCTTCCTGCCCCTCTCTCAGAGACCCTAGATTCGCCACAGCAAGCCTGATCTGCCCTTTTGCCAATACACACTCACCTGTTGGTACTGGGAGTATTTAATGGGATCCTTCTCAAATACTTCATAAGTCTGGGACTCCAAGTTGTCCATCAAGGGCTACAAAGTGAAAACATCAAGAAGGATATGTGGCAAAGAAAGGGCTGGAGGTAGGAAGGCCTGAGGGAAAAATATTGTGAGGAATTTGCATAACACACTGCAATGTTAGAATCCACTTTGCCTGATCTCATGCTCAAAATTGATTGAATATTATTCCCATTTCACAGATGGGAAAGAAAGGCTGAACGAAGTGAGTTGGCCAAGTTCTGCATGTTCATAACATGCCTCAAACCCAAACCTCAACAGAAAGTAGACTTACCTGCAAAGGTGACTGGAGGTAGTCTTCATAGCCCTTTGCAAAGAGCTCATAAGCAGAAGGAGGTGGGCGATTCTGGCTGAGATATTCTAGGTACTGTAGGTAGGAGCAGAACTCCTTCTCTGGGTGATGATGGGCACCTGTGATGATGAACTGTACCTCAAGCTGGGAAGTGGCAGAAGAAAAGAGATCAACCCAAGCTAAGATTCTCCCCTGTGACCCACTACCAATAGTATTATTATTATTTTTACTTTCATGACACCATGTTATTGTGTGCCTTTAAGTCATTTCTAACCTATGGTGATCCCAAGGTAAATCTATCACAGGGCTTTCTTGGCGAGATTTGTTCATAGGGGTTTGATCCTGCCCTCCCCTCTGGGGATGGAGAGAGTGACTTGTCCAAGGCCACCCAGTGGTTTCCATGGCCAAGCAGGGATTCAAATCCTGGCTTCCACACTTGTAGTTCAACATTCAAACCACTACACCACAAGGGCAATCCCCTGCTTCCATTGTGCTGAACAAAGAACCAGTCCGACAGGTCCTGCCCAAGGGGCTTACAAGCTAAAAGCAGACACATGGAAACAACTAAAAATGGAGAGGAAAACAGAGGCAGGAATAAACAAGCAAAGACTACAAGATTAGCTGAATTACACGTACTTTAACATAATTACACCTTACAATACTGTACTAGGGCAAATCTCTCTGATGTATTTCATGGTTCCTTGCCTCAACCTCACAGATCACAAGTTACTCGGGTGTTAAGTTGCCAGGCAGCTGTTCTATTCATGCTTCTTTTTTTGACAGACAGATATAACTCCCTCTTTTTAAGAGGATTTAATTTATTAAAATCACTTTGGGCCGTAGCCCAGACTTCTCCAGCACTGTTCTGCCTTTTAGGAAAAAATACATTTCTTTCCAGACATGGGTAATAACTTCCTAGAAGGGGAGATTCCTGCTCTCTATGATAGCCAGAGATGTTCCAGAAAAAGAGGGGAAGTATCCATGTACTTATTTATTTTAAACATTTCTGTCCAACTTCTAATATCCTTGGGGAGGGCCTTCATTCCATTCTCCCAGTGTCACGGGTGCATTTGGTGAGGATACAGGAACATTGTGCTGACCTTCATGGGAGGCTTGGTTGGCTTCTTCTCTATTCTCTTTCCATCAACAGGAAACAGCCTTTTTATTTAGCCAGGCATTTTGCTCTTAACTTAGGCTGCATCCACACTCCAGATATAATCCAGTTTGACACTATTTTAACTGCCATGGCTCAATGCCATGGAATTCTGGGAACTGTAGTTTGTTGTGGCACCAGAGCTCTTGACAGAGAAGGCTAAGTATCTCACAACACTACAGTTCCCAGAATTCCATAACACTCAGCCATGGCAGTTAAAGTGGTGTCAAACTGATTATATCTGCAGTGAAGATGCAGCCTTAATGTGGCAAAAGGATATTTTAATGGATTATGTTATGCTTTTATTCTTTTACTACATTTCAATGTATTGTGAAGTTGTTTCAATGTAGTGTTTTTAACTATTTAATAGTTTTCAGATATATTTGGTTTCTTATTGTAAGCCACCTGGAGTCCCATATTGGGGGGAAAGTGGGATGATAAATAAAAAGAGAAATAATTAAATAAAAACAAGATATTCTGTCTCTGTAATTACTCCCCCTCTCAATGTGTCTTACAAACCACTGGGTAAAACATTATTAAAATACTGTACAAGTCAATGTTCTCATTTATAACGTATTTATATCCAGCCCTATATCATGAGATCATAGGACAGTGTAGCACTAAATTGTATATAAATAGACTGAAACAATTTAAAGCAACAGAAATCATTTAAATGGATTAAAATATATGAAACACATCAGTAAATTAAAATAGATTAAAGAAGTTAAAACAACATAGAACCATGCACATAAGGATTTCCAAATGAATGAATGAGACCACAAAGACTTTAGTAAACAGACATTTTTACTCAGCACCCAAATGAGGCCAGTGTTAGTTCCTATATCCCAGGGAAGGGCATCACTGAAGAAGTCATGCCACTGGTCCTCATCAGTACAATCATCCTCAATGATAGATATGACCACAAGCTTCAGGCAAGAGCAACTGAGTATAGGTTGTCCTTCAGACGGGCTCTTCCTGAACTATTCAGGCCAGGGGTGGTACTTTATGTGGCCCTTCAAGGACATTTTTATGGCCCTCAACACCACTAGAATCCTCAGATCAAGCCCTTTCTGGCTGTGTTATTGTTGCATGGTTCCAGGGGCAACAATTTACCTTTTCAATAGACTGCAAGCACAATAGGTTGTGCTGCCAATCCCATTTTTGAGAACTAGAAATGGACATTTGGCTACTTCAGTTTTTTATTTCATTTTTGGTAGTCCATGTGGCCCTCAGAGGGTCGCAAGGCATAAAATTAGCCCCAAACATTCCACGGTTGTCTACCCTGATTTAAGCCTTTAATGGTTGTATTGAATCAAACAGGCCACCAACGTAACTAGTACGGAATGGATATAAGATGTATAAATAAAGTGGGCTCTTCCCATCTGTGGGCTTGCCATCTGCGAACTGGAGCATCTGTGGATAAGCCCACCCTGTTTTCCTCATTGACAGTGCATGCACACAGCTGCACCGATATGATGATGCGCATGTTGCACCACTGTTGAAAAGAATGGGACTTGAGGTCCCACAGAATTTGCCATCCATGGGGGCGGGGCATCTGGAACAGAACCACCACAGATACAAAGGGCTTGTACCTAGTCCCTAACCATAGATGCCCCATAATGTCTCCATAGAAAGCACAGAATCAAGAAGCATTCCCAAATGGCATATCTTAAGGGAGCATGCAACCTTTATTTGGCACTAACTGTAAACCATCATCCAGATAAGCAAATATCCTAATTCATTTTTGTGCGACAACAACTGTCACACAAAGAATTATGGCACAATCCCTATATCTGCAGGAATGATCATGTTAGTACAAAACCACAGATAGTACCAAACTCTGTTGAAATGAATTATTATTATAGTTTATTTATACAGAGCTGCAGATTCACACAGCTGAAGTGAATGATTTCCAGTGGAAGCATATCACAGAATTGTGCTGGAGGAACTAGAATTCTCTCTAGGAATCTCTAAGTCCTCCAGCACAACTCTATGGTCACCTTCCAGCAGAAGTATATCATAAAATCACGCTGGATGACTTAGAAAATGTCACGAGAGAATATATTATCTCAGATGCAGGTTATCAGTCCTGCCGATGTGGTGGGTCTTACTGTCGTTCCAAATTAAAGACCATGAAAAGCAGAGGCCCATTTATACTACACAATTATATTGTTACATTTCACTTTAACTGTCATGGTAACATCCTATGGAATCCTGGAATATTTAAAAATCTGAGCCAGAGTGCTAGTGCCTCACCAAACTGCAAGCCCCAAGTTTCCATAGGATCGAACCATGGCAGTTAAAGTGAAATAATACTGTGACTGGGCTCCTCGTAGACAAGATGGCTCAAGAGACAAGGCTCAAGGTGCAAGGCAAGGAAGAGGCTGACCTTAAGGAGGCGAAAGATCAGGCGCTGATGCATTTTGGAAAGAACAGGGAAACCTTTCTTATTGGTCAAGAAGATGTTGGTGGGTAGTATGGCAGCTTTGATGGGCTCTCCCAGCCAACGGTCAATGACGTGATTGGATGGTAGGTCAGGGCCCACTTCTAGGGCTGACAAAAAAGGACAAAAGAAAAAAGAGTTGTCAAAAGGAAAGGAGAGGGGCCAGTCTACCCACAACAAGGCTGTTATGGAAGTGTGAGTCCCCCGGCCCTGACCTTGGTGTTCTCAGTTTTGGCCTAGCAGCACTCACCTACAGCAACACGCTTGTTGTAGTCACACAGTGTCCGGAAGTTATGCCACCTATGAAAATAAGAAGCTAATTTGGACACATTGGAAGACAGGAAATACTGGACACAAGGGGCCCATACAGACAGGCCAAAATAAAGCTGCTTCGGGTCACTTTGGAGGTATGCTGTTTAAATTATGCATGCATCCTAAGAGGCTGGAAACGTCGCCAAAGCCACGCTCCAGTCTTAAGGAGGCTGCACACATTGGCCAACCCTAATTTACTAAATGCCATTTCTTTTGTCAGTGTTTTAAGCTTGGAGCTGGACGAGGCAGAGGTACATTTATGGACTCAACAAATGCTGTCTGCTCATTGCAACTACCCAGACAACCTGAAGAGCCTGACTCTACTACCCAATGGTTCCTATGATCTAAAAGTCTGCCCAGGTCCCAGCTGCCATCACTCACCACTGCCAGGTCTTCTCCTCGCCTGCACACTCTTCTTCCACCCCCTGTATGGCCTCATTTTCAATCACATCATCCCGCAAATCTTCCGGGGCCAGCAATGGCACTCGCATCCAGAACTGTGGAAGAGGAAGCAGAGAAAAGGAACACAGAGGGTAAGGCAAAGGATGAACTTTTAGTATGCATCTGAAGCTGGACCCTGCACTGGACTGAAAATTAACCTGTGTATATTTTTGAAGGATTTCTTTTGCATCTCCTGGCACAACCTCAATAGCAAAGAATTAGAACCAGGAAGGGATTCTGCTCAGTTGACGATTCTAGGGTTTGATCCCATTGTCGATGAGAAATTAATAATAATAATAATAATAATACATTTTATTTATATACCGCTATTCCGCAATGATCATAGCGGTGTACAGTAAAAATTGAATACAATACAAATACAAGGTGAAAATTAAAGGAGGGAGAAGTCTCGTCCTTCAGGCAGTCCCTGATGTTGCTGGCTCTGCCTGATCACTCCCTCTGAGGCCAAGATGACAGTTGAGGAGGGAGGGGCCTCTTCCTTCAGGCTGTCCCTGATGTTGCTGGCTCTGCCTGATCACTCCCTCTGAGGCCGAGATGACAGTTGAGGAGGGAGGGGCCTCTTCCTTCAGGCTGTCCCTGATGTTGCTGGGTCTGCCTGGTCGCTCCCTCTGAGGCCAAATTAAGGGCTGACCACAGAAAGAAAGGGTCCTGGACATGATGGAACACCCAATAAAATTTAATTCAGGTGACTCTGCCTGGTGGGCTCTAGATAGGTTGGACTACAATACCCATAATCCTATAACAAGCTAACTTAAGTGAAGGAATTCTGAATTTGTATTAAGCTTTGTATGGATTTTGGAATATTCTTCTCTTAATCAATTTGCCTAATAAACCAAGCAGGAAAGACTGCAGAGTTTTGTTAATGTTACAAGACCTACAGTATCTTGTACAAAATTGCAGAACCCATTACTCTGTAACCTCATGCTCACATCTACTTGATGAACCTATCTGTACATTCATGGTTTGGGAACAATTCCATGGAATATGGTGTCTATTCAGAGCAAGAGGTTTTGTGCATATTCTGTGATGCTCAACATGGGTGGGGTTGGAAACATTTTGTCAGACATACCATTGATGTATGATGCCCAGTGTTGATGTGGTTACACAGAACACGTGCCAGGTTAGGGTTGTCTGCCTGTGTCAGGGGGAGGAGGAATGCTGGGAGCCCCAAGTATGCCCCAAAATTCAGTTCCTCCAACATGGCCTGCAAAAAACAGAGAAATACAGGTATTGATATATAAATGCACAAATAATAAAGCCCAACTTTTATTTCATCTGAGACATTTTTGAAAATTTCAACTGAACATGATAGCCAGATTGGATCCAGACTCATCCATACCCCAAGGAAATTCACCAATAGCAATTGGATCTCAGTTAGTCGGGACAAACTTCAGTCCCGTTGTTTAGTTAGAGTACTGCTAAGTCTGGATCTGTCTAAACAAAGCAGGACAAAGTTTAGAAAGGATGAAGATGTTACAGCTTCTATATTTTTACACCACTAAGGATAACAGGATACAGACTAAGAAGATTATAAACAGGGTGGCAAGTATTTTTTTTGCCTTCATTGGCACTTTCCTCTTTGTAAATGCACCCAGCTGGTCACTACCAAAGCAATGTCCACAGGTCAAATACAACAAGGACACAATTTCCTCCTCTCAAAAGCAACATAACCAAATATGTACATCATGCAAGATCAAGATTTTACAACCCTTCACTTGCCAAGTTCACTTACCGCCTCTGAATTCCTGCGAACATTCTCCACATTGGAATCAGCTCGGATCCATGGGGACAGTTTGCCTACAATCAGTGTGTTCCAGTCTATTGAGGGAAAGATGTTGATGGGATTAGAAAAAGCAAAACTTCATTTGGGGCAAAGCAGTTACAGCCCAGAGCTAGGCTGAGAATATGGCATGCCCTTTCAATCAAAACAGTAGTCATTTTTTTAAAAATGAACCATTTATGTTTTGGACAAGAAAATAAGAATGTATGCAAAAAGATTCTAAAGGTGTATCTACACTGTAGTAATAATACAGTTTTGACATCACTTTAAGTGTTGTAGCTCCATCCTATGGAATCATGGGTTTTATAGCTTTACAAGGTCTGTGGCTTTCTCTGGCAGAGTTCTGGTGCCTCATAAAATTACAAATCCCAGGACTCTGTAGGATGTAGCCATAGCAGTTAGAGAAGGGTCAAATGGCATTATTTCTGCAGTTTATTTCTGGCACCCTGGGTTACACCCACACAACTGAGAAATTCCATTCTCCACAGATATTGATCCAGATCCAGAGCTCAATACTCTTTGTAATGGGGAGAATTTGTTTGGCTAGCATTCCCTTGCCAGGATTAAGCAGGAGTGTCTTATTTTATTTTCCGTGTATTCCTTCTTTCCAAGCCTCTGAGAATGAAAGAGAAAACAGCACAGTGCTTTTTACAAGTAAATTAATCCATAAATTCTTGTTCTGGGATCAGTAAAAGCAGTGGGTTCTCACCTCTCCCTGAGAGAAGCAAGTCAGAACGGGTTTGTGGACCTGGCCTTTTTTTAGCTGGCTCCTGGAAAAACTCCCTCTTATACCGGGGATGGAAAATGGGCATGCAGAGGAAATCAAACCTGTTAAAAAGATATAAGAGAAAATAGGAAGAAAAAGGATGGATTAAGATCCTCCTGTGACAATATTAAAAGCGAATACTGCATACTCTCTAACGTTTCAGAGATGAAAACCAGGACAGATGTGGCCAAGCAACTGAGGAAGAACACACAAGCCAGGAGAGGCTGAAGCAGTTTACTTCTGCCTGAGCTGACTGGGAAGAGCAAGGTTGTGCCCCCCTCCTACCCTCCCTGGTAAGTTAATTCAGTGCACTTTGAATTAAGTTTGCAGCACCTGAAGTAAGCCAAGGTCAAAGTAAGAAAGTGGGAGGAGAAAAGAGAAGCCAGGACAATTTAAAAGCAGGTGAAGAGATGGGATGACAGAGGATTGATCATGACAGTCCCTACCAAATCAGGACAGTGCGAGGATATGTCATTGAGTCCCAACAATATCCTGAGTTGTGTTTGTTTGGCATACACAAAAGGGGTTTCTCTGTAATTCCGCGTGGATTCTGTAAAGGAAGCCTACCTCACCTACTTTGTGATGGCCTTCTTCTCTATTCAAGGCCATTTATTTTCAATATATATTTGAATTATTGGGTTGTGAAACCCCCAATACATCAGATTATGTTTTTCACTGGTTGTCTCTCCTCTCTTTTGTCACTAAATACTTTGCGTGCTATTATTTAATAGGCTGATTAAATGGTAATCCACCTTGACCACTTCTAATAGTGGAAAGATGAGATAAAAATACTTTGAATCAATAAAATAATATGCTGCTGGTAGGGTTTTTTTATGTTTAACTACTCATCAGTTAATTAAACAATCAATCAAATAAAATAAAAATAGAATTTATCAGTACAGATTATGCAGATGTCCCTTTATTCCCCAAGCCCCCATTCAATGATCTTCATGGGGATAATAATCAAGATGATCTCTGCTGAATTCTTAAGGATTTCTACAGAGAAAAATTTTTTTGTAAATGGTTACTAGCTTAAGCAAGAATTACCTCCAGAGATCTATGGAAATTTTCACCTGCTGGTAAAGTTAATTTCTGCTTTTCTCCCCCCCCCCCCCCAAAAAAACAAACTGTCATTATACAATAACACTTCATGCACCTGATACAGACCAAGAAAGCACATGCCGTAATAAATCTGCTTTTAACGCACCAAAACTCTTGATAGTTTTCACTGTACCAGACTAATACAACTACTCTTCTGAAAACTCTTACCATACATTTCTGGTCTAACTCCATTATGAATCCCAACTACCATAAAACCATTAGTGAATTGTGATTTGTATAGATTCCCGTTCCTACCCCTAGTAATGATGTTTCTAAACTTTTTATATTGTGATGTTTTACCTGTATTTTATTGTTTCCTGTCTTGTAAGCCGCCTTGATCATGCAATTGGAAAGGCGGGATATAAATAAAAATTATTATTATTATTATTATTATTATTATTAGATTAATGGGAAATGGGGAAGTCAACAATTTTGTAAATTCCATTTATCAAACTGATCTACTCTACATGAGGCTAACAACTGGATTTAGTGAGCAGTTTAGTAACTCTGGGTGCCTACTTTGGAAGGCTGACCTAGCGATGGGCCTCTTCTACAACCCAGAAGGGATTTTGCAGTAGTTCTCTCAAAGGCTGCATTTGCACTGCAGAAATATGCAGTTCGACACCACTTTAAATGCCATGGCTCAAAGCTATGGGATTTGGAGGTTTTATAGTTTTTTGAGATATTTAGCCTTCTCTGTCAAAGAGCTCTGCTGTCACAACAGAACTCCACAGCACTGAGCCATGGCAGTTAAAGCGGTGTCATACTGCACTATTCTGCATTGCAGATGCATTCAAAGTTGTTCTCAGATGAATGGGAGCTTCTCAGAACTGGTCCCTATCCCTTTAGAATTTCAGTACCAGCCAAGCTCTCATTCATCTTTGAACAGCTACAAGAGGAGCAGTAATAAAATCAGGGGGGAAAAGTTCTCTGCCCTTGTAGAAACATGCACCAGCCAGCCATGCCTACTTGGTGTTTTCTATGAGGTATGTGACTACAAACAGGAGCAGAAATAGTTATTCCTGTTGGTGGAGCAGAGGTTCGGCAACATTGCCATCTTATAACATTGTCTCTCCAAGGAACCTAAAACACGTTTTCTTTAAAAGCAAAGGGGTGCCATGGGAAAAGGGCCAATTTGATTCTGAGACCACTAATCTTGTCCTAGAATGAGAGGAAAAGGCAAGCACATGTAACAGAAAAGGTCTATCACATCGACATGCATAATTGTGTTTGGCAGACTAGTCAAGTATTCCATTTTCAAAATCCCATTGCAGATTGGAGGACTCTTCTGGTTATCATCACTCCGACAAACCTCAAAACACAAGGTAGCTACTTCCATCATTAATGTTTTTGAAAATACATAGAAAGGTTACACAGTCTCAACCCAGTTTGCTCTTGCTGGCACCAAGATTCATAAACTAAGACTCTTGAGGCACTTCCCCAGAGGCAGCCATGCATCTCTTGCTGGAGAGAGAGAAGCAGGAAGGTGTCAGTGAACTCACAGTCGGCTTGCAGGTCTCTTCACAGTAATCTGAACAGCCACTTTTGGGAACAGATGCAGGAATGTATTGGCCTTTACTCTGATCTAGCAAGGCTGGATCAGCCCACATCTTAGCTGATCCTTTTTTTGTTGTAGTGTGTCATCAAGTCATTTCTGACTTACAATGATCCTAAGGTGAACCTATCAAGGGGTTTTCTTGGTAACATTTATTTAGAAGACGTTTGCCATTGCCTTCCCTTGAGGATCCTTCCTACCCTGGTGCCATTGCTGTTCATGCTCCTTTGTGAGAGAGTAGTAACAGGAGAAATCAAGCAGAGCTGTCAGCATAGGGCCCAAACAGACAGGTCAAAATAAAGCTGCTTCAGGTCACTTTGGAGGTATGCTGTTTAAATGACACACGCATCTTAAGAGGCTAAAAGCTGCACCAAAGCCGCGCTCCAGTCTTAAAGACTAGAGTGTGGCTTTGGCATGGCATCTGGCCTCTTAGGACACAAGCATCATCTAAACAGCATACCTCCAAACTGACCCAAAGCAACTTTTGGGCCCATAGTTTGCAGGAAAGTTCTTCCACAAAATAAGGCACATTTCTCCATCAGTATATCAGCCGTTATATTCAGTATGTCAGCCAATGTATTCCCCACCTCCAGATGTGGGAGCTGGACAGTGAAGAAAGTGGATAGGAAGAAAACCAATCCATTGGAGATGTGGTGCTGGAGAAGAGTCCTGAGGATACTGTGGACAGCCAAAAACACAAATAAATGGATCCTTGAACACATCAACCTCAAAATTTCCCTGGAAGCAAAGATGATAAAACTGGGGCTGTTGTATTTTGGTCAAAGTATTCTCTGGGTTTTTTGAGCTATGTGGCCACATTCTGGAAGAATTTGCCTGCATCTGTGGCTGGCATCTTCAGAGGGTGGTGCCATGGAAATGTGTGGGGTATGTATACCTCCGGAGCCCTTGTTTGGGAGGAAGGGGTTTACACTGCCCTCTGAAGACGACAGCCACAGATGCAGGCAAAACGTTGGGAACGTGGCTATACAGCCAAAAAAACCCCACAGAAAACTATGGATGCTGGCCGTGAAAACCTTCCTTTGACTTCATGTCGTACTTTGGTCACATAATGGGAAGGTGTAGATTTCTGGAAAAGACAATAATGCTAGCAAAAGTGGAGGAAAGTAGAAAGAGAGGAAGGCCGCATGCTAGATAGATGGATTCTATTAAGATGCTCACAGGTTTGAATGTGCAGGACCTAAGCAAAGCAGAGGCGGACAGAGAGTCTTAGAGATGCCTCATCCATGGGGTCACCATGGGTCAGGATCAACCTGAGGGCACTTGACCACAAACAACGAGGGCATCTGAACTGGTCATTCTGAGTGGGAAAACAGTCGGCACATCAGTGAAATATCGTAGAATAGAGGTGGGGATTATTCAGCCTTCCAAACAGCAACACAACCAACGTCAGAGGAAGGAACTGGCAAAACCACTCTGAGGATTCCTTGCCTAAGAAAACCCTGTGAAATTTGTGCGGTCGCTGCCTTCAGATGACAAGCAAATTGGGTGGCATCTACACTGAAGAGTTAATGCAGTTTGACACCACTTGAACTGACGCAGCTCAAAGAATCCCAGAGTTGGAAGAGACCCCAAGAAGGGCCCTGATCCAGTGCAGACCCCTTCTGCCATGCAGGAACTCTCCATCAAAGCACCCCATTGACAGATGGCCATCCAGCCTCTGCCTCCCAGGAAGGAGCGTGTTCCACTGTTGCCAGGAAGCTCCTCCTAATGTTGAGCTGGAATCTCTTTTCCTGGAGCTTGCATCCATTGCTCCATTGGGTCCTGTTCTCTGGAGCAGCAGAAAACAAGCTTGCTCCCTCCTCAATATGACATCCCTTCAAGTATTTAAACAGGGCTATCATATCACCTCTTAACCTCCTCTTCTCCAGACTAAATATCCCCAGCTCCCTAAGTCGTTCCTCATAGGGCTTCATGGTTTCCAGGCCATTCACCATTTTAGTCGCCCTCCTTTGGACTTGCCCCAGTTAAAGGGGTGTCAAACCGCATTATTTCTGCAGTGCAGATGCACCAAACACACATCCCTACTGAGCTTTCCTTGTGGAGTCTATCCAGCCTTTTGAGTCCTTAAGAGGCAGAGCGACGTTTTCCCAGCAGCCCAGTCCTACTACTGCCCTCACCTGAGGTCAAAGTTCAGGGGTTATAACCTCCCCTGAGGGTCAGAGGTCACCGCGAGACTCACTGAAATTTGGGAAAGGGCCTAAAATGCGCGAAAGGGGCCTAAATAAAGGCGACTCGAACCCTCCTGAGGCAGAGGTCGGGGTCATAGGTCACGGGGGACCACGTGGTTTCCCTCACCCCTGTCGCGCCACCGCTCCGAGAGTGCCGGCCACTTCCGGGACACAACTCAGGTCCCTGCCGCAAGAGACGCGAGCGGCCGCCGCTCCGGGTCCGGGTCCGACCGCTGAGGCCGCCGCTGCTGCTGCTGCCGCCATCGCCGCCGCCATGTCCCGCCACACAGAGGAGCCAGAGCCGGGGTGTCCACGCCCAATTTGTCTTTTCGACCAATCAGCGTCCGCGTTTCAAACTCCGCAGCCAATCATAGGTCGCCTTTCATAGCCTGCCACACAGAGGAGCCAGAGCCGGGGTTCCCACGCCCACTTCTTCGCTTGGACCAATCATCGTCCGCGTTTTAAACCCTGCAGCCAATCATAGGGCGCCTTTCATCGCGGGGTGGAGGGGGTGGTGCTAGCGTCGTCCTAGACCAACCAATCAAAATCCAAGCCGGAGGCGGTGACAGTAGCAACGTGAGGCAAAAACTCCATTTCCCATCCTGCATTTGGTCTGTCACATATTTGTACTACAAGGACCGGCATGCATTGCTTTCTCAAAGCGATTTAAGAAAGGAAGAACTCAGTTTCCCAGCATACCTCGCAATACTAGTGATTCTTAAGCGTGCGACGCTATAGAATGCCTTATGAGGGAGGCGACAGAACGCTGGGCTTGTGTCTGAGGGCCAGTGGCGCAATGGATAACGCGTCTGACTACGGATCAGAAGATTCTAGGTTCGACTCCTGGCTGGCTCGGAACAGACTTCCCTTTTCCTGAATGGAAGGCCATAAGACGCTGGGCTTCTCTTAAGGGCCCTTCCCTGCATTGGATTACTGTGCACTCCACCAAGTCTACCTTTATATATACATACATACATACATACATATATATATATGTATACAGTATAGTATAATTTTAAAAACTATGTTTGTGTATATATATACACACACACACACACACACTGTGTGTGTGTATATATAGTGTTTTTAAATTGAACATATATACTTTTTAACTACATATGTATATATATGTTCAATTAAAAAACACTATAGTGCATATATCTATATAATAAAAAACATCAAATGTATTATGTTTTTTAATATATATACTATATATATATATATATACACACACAGTACAGTATGTTTTTAAATTGAACATATATGCTGTTTTTAAAACCATACATATGTATATATGTTTAAAAAACTATGTTTCGATGTATATATAAAGTGTATGTATGTTTGTGTGTGTATGTGAGTGTATATATATGGATGAAACGGATGATCTAGATCCCTTTCAATCTGGTTTCAGACCTGGCTCTGGAACAGACTGTCTTGGTGGATGATCCATGCAGGGATCATGGCATCCTTCTGGACCGACTCTCTGGGATGGGGCTTGGAGGTACTGTTCCTTCCTGGAGGGGCAAACTCAGAAGGTGGTCCTGGGGGACTCCTGTTCGGCCCCCTGGCCATTGACCTGTGGGGTCCCTCAGGGTCCTGTGTTGTCCCCTATGCTGTTTAACATATACATGAAACTGCTGGGAGAGGTTGTCCAGTTTTGGGGTGCAATGTCATCAATATGCAGATGACACTCAACTCTCCTCCTCCTTCCCACCTCAATCCAAGGAGGCTGTCCTGGTCCTAAACCATTGCCTGTCTTCAGTAATGGACTGGATGAGGGCAAACAGGTTGAAACTTAATCCAGACAAGAGAGAGGTGCTCCTGGTCAGTCGGAAGGCAGGTCAGGGAATAGGGATCCAGCATGCATTAGATGGGGTCCCACTCCCCCTGAAGACACAGGTTTGCAGTTTGGGGGTACTCTTGGACTCAGCTTTGACCCTGGAGGCATATATACAATATGTTTTTAAATTGAACATATGTTTTTAAAACTCTCTCTCTCTATGTGTGTGTGTGTGTGTGTATATATATATATATTTATATATATGTGTGTGTGTGTGTGTATATATATATTTATATATGTGTGTGTGTGTGTATATATATATATATTTATATGTGTGTGTGTGTGTGTGTATATATAAATAAATAGTATATATGTCCAATTGGCCCATAAGTGAAATGTATGAGGAAAATGTTCTGTTTTATTTTATATTTTGTGTTGTTAGAAATAATAATTTAAATAAATAATTTATAACAGTATGTGTCCAATAATTTAAATGAATGATTTAAAACAGTATATATGTTCAATATATGCCCATAAGTGTAATCTAAGTGTGGAACATGTACTATTTTATTTCACATTACTTGTTATGTTAGAAATATGTTTTATGTATAAATAACTAATAAAAATATTGGGCAAAAAACCCCGTAGGCATTGATTTAGAGTCTGACGCGACGCATGGAAATAAAATTAAAACTATAAAGAACACGTTCCAAATAAAGTGGAAATAAAAACATGATGTTTGCTCGTCTTCATTTGCTAATCCATATATCTAGGCAATATAAATATTGATGATATTCCATGCAGGAATATACAAATCCCTCTGGAAAGCTATCCATCCAATGTCTGTTTAAAGCCCTCCAAAGATGGATAGACCATCGCCTTCCAATCTACTCTGCTATTGGTACAATTTTTATATTATATTAGGAATATCTTCCTAATGTCATTTGAATCTCTCAGTTTGTATACTTGTTCTAAAAGTATATAGATCCAAAGATTTTCTGCCTGGGCCAATTATATCCAAACAACCTTTTAAAAACTCCCCCAAGTTTTCCGCATTTCAATTAAACATCTCAACCTTCGCTTCCAGGGTCAGGATCGTAATTCAGAGTCCCAGCCAATGAATATTTGATCGCAAGAGGAAGAAACCCTTTAGCAATTGTAAAAGCTTGAGACAGAAAGCTACATTTCTTTGATCCCACAAGAATTCATACTTAAGTAATGCTGGCAGAATATCCTTATTTATTTTTCCCCTCCATTATGCAGCAGCTTCTAAATGTTATCTTTGAGAAAAGCATCCTTTCCCTTCATCCTCCCCTCCTCCAAGGGATATTTTTAAGAAGCCTCATCAATATGCATTAAAGCCATTTTATTTATGTTTTCTTTAAAAGCAAAAATAAAGGAATGAAGAAGTCACAAGTCTATGAAACACATTGACTCTGCCAAGCCAGTTAACACAGCACTAGATGGCAAGTATCCATTGCTAAGTACAATAGCAGCCTCCTTCCTTTCTTTTTGTTATCAAGTGTGTGCTTGCTGCAAATTTGTACAAAACGTGTTTTATCTCTGGACATTTTGTGAATGTATGGTTGTTAACACGCAAACTACAGAGACATGAGTGACACTGCACAGGTCTGGAACCAAAGTGCTGGATATTAATCCATTGTTTCACTGAGGATTTGGTATACACACACACCCTACTTCTCAAGCCAAAGAAGCCTAAAATTACAATCCATGCAACGTGACAATACAAGGATAAGCAGAGCTGCTCCTGTCACGTTTCTGATCCTTGGCAGCGAACGCCACGCTCTAAAATGTAGCAGGAGCCGCAAACAAACTCAGGCTTTTTGGCTGATGGTCAAAGATACAAACCCACAGAAGCAACGCAATCCTCCTTTTGTTGCGCAATGAATTACACCAAACAAAAAGCAGCAGGGACACTGGATTCCTGCGATGCGTTTTAGCTCTCGGACAAACAGCAAGGCAGGAAAGGCCACCAAGATCACCACAAGCGCCAGCACCGTTTAATCACTCCAATTAGCAGCAAGCTTGACGGCATTACCCAAATTCTATTATTAAGGAAATGTACTGTATATATACTCATGTGTAAGTCTAGAAATTTTAGTCAAAAATTGACCCCAAAAGCCATGGGCGAAGCTAAGTACTGTATTTGAACTTAAAAAGGAACCATGCCCTGGCGAAAAGCAAGAGCATAATCAGTCCTGGAAGCATTGGCCTCCCTCTACTCTCTCATTCATCATTCAACCTTTAGGACAAGCACAAACAGTTGTGCCTGATGGAATTTTGTAAGTTGTTTGCCATTGTGAAGTCAAAGGCTTTCATGGCCGGCATCCATGGTTTTTTTGGGCTCTGTGGCCATGTTCTAGAAGAGTTTCTTCCTGACGTTTCGCCAGCTTCTGTGGCTGGCATCTTCAGAACAATCCACATGCAAATCACTCCTGCCTTTCCAGGTCACACAATATATATACCCAACTTTTTCCATGCCAGCATTCTCTGAAGATGCCAGCCACAGATGCTTGTGAAACGTCAGGAAGAAACTCTTCTAGAACATGGCCACAGAGCCCAAAAAACCCACAGATGCTATTGCTTGGCATTATTTTCCTTGCTTCATTCTTTACATTCTTTGTCACATGCCCCTATGTTTTACCCTTGACTTATCCATGGGTCATATCAAAATCCATAATTTTGGCCCCAAAACCTACCCTCGACTTATACATGAGGATGACTTATAATCAAGTATGTATGGTATGTGTAGAGGGCCTTTTAGGTTCCACTTTTGAACCAAAAGCTTGGACCAAAAGAAGAAAGAGTATTGGCGCATTAAAGCAACAGATAATGGGAGGCAGGAAACTAGACCTTGGGACAGTAGGAAGAAGGAAATAAGGGCATAATGATCACTCATCTTCAAGTTTTATTGTATAAAGTGACCATTATACATAAACTGGCCAGTCCTGAACTGTTCAGAATTTGACCCAAGGCACAACTTAACACCATAGCAACCTCAGTCTTTGTTGAATTCAGTCAGCGCCCATCGCCTGTTCTCAATGATGGCTTGCAGTCGGGCATACTCTTTCACCAGTTCCTCAAAGTCTGGGCCCAGCGTCTCATAGTTGGAAAGGATCTTGCGAGAAGTGGCAAGGTTTTGCTCTTCTTGGCTTAGAGTTGCCTGCAAGTTGTCCCTGGAAAAGGAAAGGCTGCATGACTAGGTTGCAGGATAAGCGTTTGGAAAAGCAATCACCATGAAAATGGCCCTTCTTTCCCATCCTGTTCAACTCTGCACACTTGACTCCTTTTCACTGCCTTTCCTGAGTTATCTTCTCTAGAGACTGCAGAATGAGTGGGTAGCTAGTGAACTGCTTTCATGCACAAACCTTTAGCTTACAAATTCTAGAATCGTACCACTGAGTGGGCACCAAAGAAACACATACTTCTTTCCCTTTAATCTGTCAGAGTAGCTGCAGTTAGCCAGAAGGAGTCTTTTTACAGTCACCTCCACATACCACATCATAGCCTCAAGAACAAAGACAAAATGCGGGGCTGCGCAAAAACAACAAACAAATGGGTTTAAAAGTGAGGTGTACTGGACCTCAAAATTCAATACTGGGCTTCCATTTTCCTTTGACTTGCCTCTAGTGAGGATGTGAGTCACCAGAAAGCTCTATGAAAGCTGACTCTCCCTGACTTAAGGTACCTCAGAGATTTATTTTTTTTAAAGAAAGGACTGCCTTGACAACAAAACACCATTTACTGCTAATCACCTTCCAGCTGCTATCAGTATTCACACCTGCCACAACATTAGGACCCATGAGACCGCCGCTCTCGCTGCACAGTTTTATCACCATGAACAAAATCCAAAAGCAGGTTTGAGTAATACGTCTACTGGACAAATACAACATCACTAAAAGACAAGCTTTCAAAGTCTACCAAATTATAAGTATTATCCAGTGGTTAAAGGATCACTAAGTAATAATCATAGTTTGCCTTTAATTGACTGCCTCTCCCAGGGCACCAGCTATATTTAATCTCCAGCTGCTCTGATATGAGGATAGCCATATTCCTTGATGCTTTTGCTTCCATCCAACACAGGAGCTGTTTTCTTTGAATAAACACAATGGGTTGTTCACTGTGTGACCGCCAGCCCTTTGTCTAGAGCAGAGGCAGGGAAAACGCAACCCATGGGCTGCATGCAGCCTATTGAAGACCCTCTGGAGGCTCCCCAAAGCCCCCCAACATCCCCCCAAGTTTTTTTTTCATTTCCCAGGCCAATTTTCAGACAATTTCCCAACTGCAAACAGGTAAAATATCCAAAAACTTCCCATAAAAGCAGAACTTTAACATATCCACCGCCACAAAAAGTCCCCCAAACTCCAGAAATCACGAATGAGGAAAAAAAGCTGAGATCAGCCAAAAATGGTGTCTGGAACTGACATCACATCCATTGCGGTGAGCCTAGGATGTTAGGGCATGACGTGTGGGGGCCGTTATCGGACTTAAAACTGGCCACAGCCCCCCCCCTCCCAGTGCTCCACTTGTGTTCTAGAGAAACAGATAGAGCCACTGGATAATAGTATACCTCAGGTTGATTCTTCAAGTCTGCAAGCTCTAACTAGAGATCCTAGTTGAAGATGTGACTTCAACATTTACGGTAGCTGGGATTTAGTCTGGGACAGTGGTGTCATTCAGCTGGTTTGCACTGGTTCGCTAGAACGAGTTGTTTAAATTGTTAAAAGATGCAGAAGCTGGGGAGGTTAAAAAGGGAGCCAGGCATAGCAAAGGGGAGGAGGAGGAAGGGACCAGAACAGACAAGGAGCACTAAGAGGCAGAAAGGTCAGAGGAATGAAGGACTAGAGCCTCTGGAGCTGCAGGGCAGAGTCAGGATTGGGAACTGGTTGTTAATTATTTTGAATGACACCATTTGTTTGGGTCATTTCTGCCTCACCTGCCCCACAGCTAGATGAAGACTCCTGGAAGACTAGAAAGCTCCCATTTTTAATGGTATTTTAGTGGTCACTATTAGCTGTGTGATCCATGAAAATAAATCCAAAACAGAGCTGGCTATTTCTTTTTGTTGTTGTTGTTGTTGTACAAAAGCTGCTCCACAACCCCCTAAATACATACAAACACCAGCTTACCTCATCTTTCGGTGTACATCCACTTTCTCAGGAGTGTATGTCTCTAAAAGGATGCTCAGTTCCTCAAGCCTATGACAGAGTTATTTGAAGGAACAGAGTTAACAGATTCCGTCCATTTCTATCACACTTCAGATCCTCAGTTTCTTAACTGCCCTGCCCTTCAGTGACAGATGAGTAATCAGTTCTAGCACTTAAGTGTCCAGAAGAGTCTTAACCAAACTCTTAAAATTATAATGCCAGTGATTCACTGTGGTTCTCTCTCCTCAGTGTCAACCTCTGACCACCTTCCATGATTAAATACAAACACTAACACTCGCTAGAATTATGTGGGGAGAGAGCTGATTCCTGCCACACAAACACAATTGACATGTACTGCCAAGTTTGGATCCCTATGCTAGAGAAAAACAAGGGCTCACCGTATCTTAAGAAACATGGCACTGCACTTCAATTCTAGGTACTGAGTGTTGAGTTGGTCCAGTTCAGACTGGGTGCCAAGACGATACTCACGAGCCAGACGTTTCAGCATGGCTAAACAACGTAACAGCACCTGCAATGTGTGGGGAAAGGGTTATGAGAATGGAGCGACTGATGGTACTTGGTCATTTACTGTTATGGCAGAAAGGAAACCTCTGGATAAGTTGCTCCTCTCCATTCATTCTGACAGGCAGATTCTTCAACCATGGAGCTATTTTTAGTGTGGGAGAGCAACTTCTATAAATTAATCTCATGATACATCCGAAAGAGGAGCAGCAGGACATGAACACAACAATGGAGCACTCAGAATGATAAAATGAGGACCAACAGAAGATTTTAAAAAAGAGAGAGAAGAAAAAAAGCAAATTAAAAAAAAACCCTCAGCCAATCCATCAGGAGCACATAGGCGCCACAGAGGAATAGGCGAATGACTTTCTGTCAGTAGAAAAAACAACCATATCATGCTAAGTACTAACAATTCTCCTTCCTGTAGCAGAGGAAGTCATCCTCTGGATCAGACATCCCAAAGCTTCTAATCATTCTGAGATCAACCATGCTGTATATGAAAAAAAAATGACTACTTAGTAATTAATTACTTTCTGAAGGACCCTCTGCCAAATGAGACCTTACAGCTGAGGCAAACATATCTAGTAGACGTATAATGTTTGATAAATGTTGAAATGGTCTTCCATGTGATAGGTCTACAAATATCTGCCAGTGGAGCCCAGTATCAAAATCCTAGTGGGATGAGATATGATCTCTCCCACTTCCCAAAAGACAAACATAGCAGAGCAGAACACATGCCTTTATCCACCATGAAAGAGTGGCTTTCTACTCACAATGGTCCATCATATCTAGCTGGAATGAAACAAAGAAAGGACCTGATGCTTCAGACAGATGTTAACCACCCACTGAACACTCAACGTATTCCACTTCTTTACCAAGGAAAAAGGCAAAATGAAGTCAAGGTAGTATTCTGTGTCTGATGAAAAGTAGTAGTAACCTTAGGAATAAGGAATGGATCCAAAATACTCAGTATCTAGGCACAAAATGCAGAATTCAGGTCTGGCTGACAGAGTTCTCAACTCTCTCACACTGTTGGCTGATAAAACAGTCACCAGAAAAGCACCTTTCAGTTCAAGTGTTTCAGAGCAAAGAGATTCCAAGGGTGGCTTAAACAAAACCCTCAGAGCCACTGGAGGAAATTTCAATATGATGTATGCCTCAGAAAATGTTTTAATGTAAGGGCAAGAAGTTAATGAGCTCCCATCCCTGCCTCTTAAAACCAGACAACCAGCCTCTTTAGACTATTAAGGCATAGGTCCTTATCTAACCAGTTCTGTGGAACGAGTAATAAGGTACAAACACAATACATTCATACAAAATGACTCTTCCTTCTGCATCAACACATAATATCCAGGATTATTCCTAAATCCTGTGGGTGGAGCAGGGGTCAGAAAAGTGTGCCCCACAGACCTCACTCAGTTCCAAATGCCATTTTTCAGCTCCTCGGGCCTCCCAAGAGACCCATAAAGCCCAGACACACACACCCAACTCACATCTGCCTTTCTTCACCTACAGTAACATACAATTCTAGACAAAGTTTAGGTTTCCTTACCAAGACACATGTCAGAGGTGCAGGTCAGTGTCAGAAAATTTCTCTTCCACCCCTTACCTGTGGATATGCAGCTTTCTGCTGCTCCAGCAACCCCACGAGTTCTTTGTGTCGATCCTGGGTCTCCTGAAGACGCTGCTTCTCTACAACCAGACTTTCTGGGAGGGTCCCAAACATAGCAGCTCGAGCCGTCTCCCCAGCACTATCTGCAAGTGAAGAAGATCCAAGTCACTCAATATCCAGCCTCGGCCCTTGCTATACACTTAACTCTCCTCAACTCTCGCACTCCTTCTCCCATTTGTAGGGGCTTCCACCCCATTTAAAGTGTACCTTACCACTTTCAGGACGGTAGTAGCTGAGCAGAGCCAAGCATTTGGACTTAAGACGTTTTTCCAGCTCCATGGGGAGCTGCTTTTGCATTTGCTCCAGCTCCTGTAGCAAAATGTAAGCAGAGGCCAAATCAGCACTATTCACTAACATACATAAGAAAACACTTCAGATTAACTTTCAAGATAGTGCTGTACACACCGAATTGGTAAATGAACCATCCAAAAATCAAGGACCAACCAAATACACACACATTTTTCTGGGGCTGGTGATGAAGCCTGAACATAATTTAATCCAGCCCTATATATGATAGGGCAGAATTTATCACAAATGATCCCCATCCTCACAGATGCACTCACTTATTTCATATGATGTTTTTAATTTGTTGCCTTAACTTTTAGATTGTACGCCATAGGCAGGCTTTTATATTCTTGATTTTACTTGGTTTTGTACAGCGCCGTGTAGATTTACGGCGCTTTATAAAAAAAGTTAATAATAATAATAATAACACAGATACTGGAACACCCAGAAAATAAAGAATCTTCAATCATGGAATAATATTCCACAGATACTCATGGTAAAGGAACATTTTAACAAAGCAGCCTAAAGTCCTATTTGCAGTCTAAAACTACAATTCATATTTCAGCCTTTTAATAATCTCAAAGGCTTTCTTCAGGGGCTACACAAAATCGAAAAAACAGATTGGGCTTTTTATTAATAAATCATTCATCCACAGAATGACTTGAAAGATGTCTTTTGTTTTCTCCAATTACCCTGGTTGCTCCCCAGTTTTTGTTTGGCTTTGTGCTTTGCCCTTTCAACAACAATACTTTTAGCAAACAAATATGTCACCCTGATCTCTTATGAGGAACAGCAGAGTATAAATCAGGGACGGTGCAGATGAGGATGTCCTCCTTACTTGTTTTGGGGGAAGAAGTTCCAGTACATGAGAGGCCTCCAGACCTAAGAGAGATGGTTGTGTTCCTTGCAGAGAAGGATCAACATCAAGCATTCGTTTCAATTCAGCTATTAAAAGCTGCTGTTCCAAGACTTCCAGGAACTGAGGATAAGAACAGGAAAGATTAAGGACAGAGACAAACTTCTGTCTTAAATTTTTCCTCAGCCCCAATAGACTTCCCATTCCATCAAGACTGATAAGTTTTCTTTGAGCTTTATAAACTTTTACATCATCCTATATCACTATTGCCATACTTCCTCTGCATTTACTTCTCAGAATTAATTTTTAACCTGATTTTGGGGGGATAAATGTCTTCATTTTTCCAATTAAGATCCCATGTGTTGCCTGTGAACCTTGTTAGATCTCTTCATGGTTTCATTTTAATGCTCTAGCACCATTTTTTATACAGTACTACATTATGTTAAGCCAGGGTTAGGCTACTGCACTGAGGGAAAGAGCCCATTTTTGCCTCCCTCTCAGCAG
Source organism: Sceloporus undulatus (assembly GCF_019175285.1). NCBI lineage: Eukaryota > Metazoa > Chordata > Lepidosauria > Squamata > Phrynosomatidae > Sceloporus > Sceloporus undulatus. The sequence goes on from NC_056527.1 coordinate 114,462,596, forward strand.
TCAACACCAGTGTGATTTCAGAACACCAAAACTACAATCACATCACTTCTGGCATCGCTTTATTTCCAGGTTTTTCTTTCTTTTTCATTTTCTGAGGGATCGTAAAATCTACTATACCACAAATTCTCAAATTTTGGGATAGCCTTTTACCATTTCAGATGTTTGGGAAAAAATCCCCAAAGGGATGAAACAGACCAGCACTAAACGCCAGCTTCCCGATGGCTTGGGGGCATGGTGTTTAGATGGCGCACGTCCGTGAGCTGCTTAACTGCCCAAACGTGAGCCGGCTTCTGGGCACTCCAGCAACGTGGCATTTACACACTGCACAAGCGCCATAAAGCTGCAGTGGAGAAGGAAAAAACGGCTTCTTGCTGCTGCAAAAATGAGCGGGAATTTGCCCCTTCCTTTTGGGCAGGAAAAAGGCGGATTGAGGCTGCAGCGTCCACTTACTGCAGCCCCAATCTGGCTTTCGCAGGGGCGGCTTCAAGCTGTCCTTTTGGGGCAATATGTTCCACCCCCAAGTTAAAAAAAATGGGGATGGGGCTTTCACAGGGGCTTCAGAGGCTGGACACACCCTGCACCTTACACTGTTCCCACCCCTGTACTAAATTCCTCAGCTAGTCTCGCTTAGATTTTCTAGACTCTCCAAATTCTCATGGACCAGTTGGACCTGTTGTTCATACACCAGTTCTCCAAAGTTTCTCTCCTAGCATTACTTTTCTGTCCTGCGTGAGAGGGCCGGTTCCCAATTCTCTTATTGCCTCCCTCAGAAGCCGCTGCAGCGCCTCCCATTTCAGCCAGTTTGCTCTTTGTAGCTGCAGTTCTTTCTTTGCCTATAAGGGAAGAAGAAGAGAAAAGGGGTGTACATCTAACTCGGTCAATGGTTAAAACAATCCACTGTCCTCTGCATTTTGCAGCAAATCTACAACAAGGAATGGCTCATTTCTCAACCGAACTTGAATTATATCTACCTTACACAGTTTATTCCATTTTTTGCTAGCAACAGGTGAAGGTAAATAAATGTGGGGCATGCTGTGCTACAGCAAGCCTTCCCATTTGTCTTCTGAGATCCTGCAGCACACCACCCATTGCTTTCGAGATACATTTTTGCAGCCTTATGATCTATTACTTTGCTTCTTCCACCAACATCAAAAAAGGGGAGGGGAGAAAGCAAGCAAGCAAGCAAGGTTTCAGGATGGAGCCTTTCTGCCCAAGAACTTTCCATCCACACAAGTGCATTATAACCATGAAGTGCAGAGTAGTCTGGATGATAGCCCTCATCCTACCTCTTCCATTTGCTGCGCCAAGTTGACACTCAGCCCACTGGAGTCCATATGTTTAGTCAGACCTATAAGAAGATTAGCCAAGCTAGGATGGGCAGCCAGATCGTCATCAGTGAGCGAACAGGGGGGCAGGCGGCTGCCATGATCTGGTGGACAGAAAACAAAGGTAGAGAATGAAGCTCTTCCCTTTGGACACCTTAGTCTTCATTGACATAACCCCACTGAAATTACCTTGTTGCAGCAGTTTGGTAGCAATGGTTCTTGAAGCAGATGCCATGGGCCCTTTAGCAGGGAAACCACCTGCAAAAGACAAAAGGAGATATCAATATTTTGTTTCTTTTTTAACAGGAGCAATAGTAAGATAAACAGAGGCCACAGGAAACACAGAAACTAAGTTTGTTATATTCTGGATGAAGTCCAAATCATCTTGTGTAGATACTGGGCAACAGCTAGCTAGCTAGCTTTTGGTATGCCTACATTTACACCAGTTTCATCAATGAGCACCAAAACAAACTGCAGAAAAAGATCCAGTTTGAGACTGCTTCAACTGCCCTGGCTCAATGCGAGGGAATTCTGGGAACTGTAGTTTTGTTAGATGTTTAGCCTTCTCTGTCAGAGAGCTCTGGTGCCATCACCAACTACAGTTCCCAGGATTCCCTAGAACTGAACCAGGGCTTTGATGGAGGTATGGAGATCGTTCATGCTAGCTGAAGGAATAGTTAAAAGAGTACACTTTGTTCTACATCTTGGAGTTTCTCACTGGAGAAGACTCCAAGGTGTATCAGACTTAATGACCTGCATCGGCTAAACTCCTTGAAGACAGGAATACAAAATAAAGGGTCAGGTTTCCTACTGTAGGACCACATTTGGCCAAAATCCTCTCTTATCTCCTATGGCACAAAAAGCACGCTAATCTGAGCCAAATTCTGTAAAGCTTTCCAATGCATTCTCATCCCTATACAAGTCAAGACAGCCTAAAACAGATCTCCCTTATACCAGATCATCTGTATTTCCCATTGACAACCCATTCTCTCTCTTTCAATGACTGTGTCAGCTTGAAGAAAGACATCTCTGGATCCCGCTGCAGGCAGCCGTGCCAAATCTGCATCACATTTCCCAGCTGGCAATGGACCACAACAAGCGAAATGTAATCATTTGTTGCTGTGTGTGCCTTCAAGTTGTTCCCCTAAAGCAACATTGAGACAAACCCATCATGGGATTTTCTCGGCAAGTTTTGTTCAGCGGTGGTTTGCTTTTATCTTCCTCTGAGGCTGAGAGAGTATAACTCGCCTGAGGTCAACTAGTCGGTTTCCACGGCCAAGAAGGGATTCGAACTCTGTTCTCCAGTCGTAGTCCAACACTCAAACTACTAGAGACCATCTCTCTAGCTCCTCCAATGCAACTCTATGGTCAACATCTGCTAGACATTGACCATAGAATTGCACTGAAGGAGCTACAAAGGCCTAGCGGAGTGTTCTCTCTAGGAACCTCTTCTAGGTCCTTCAGTGCCACTTTTGGTTAAAGTTGACCATAGAGTTGTGCTGGAGGACCTAGATATTCCTAGAGAGACCATATTAAAATCCATGAATAATCAAAGCTGCAAAAGTCAAAGCCACAAAGCCATGCGCTTTCACATGACATCCTTCCTCATCGCATGTTCAGCCATCTTCCGTGTAAGAGAAGACCTGCGCTTTAAAAGCTTCAAGGCAGGCTGACGTTCAACCGGTGCAGCTTTCCTTTAAAACAGAGCGGATATCGACAGACAGAGGTCCAGTCTGCACTTGCAGGGAAACAGGATACACCACAACTGTCCTATTTGGCAGAGACTTTGCCAGTTCCACTTCCTCAGATGTTTTTAAGAACGTGTTTCTGACTCCTCACACCCTCTCAGCCTCGGAGGAAGCCTCATAAGTCACACCCTCTCAGCCTCGGAGGAAGCCTCATAAGCTCACACCCTCTCAGCCTCGGAGGAAGCCTCATAAGTCACACCCTCTCAGCCTCGGAGGAAGCCTCATAAGTCACACTCCTCTCAGCCTCGGAGGAAAGCCTCATAAGTCACACCCTCTCAGCCTCGGAGGAAGCCTCCATAAGTCACACCCTCTCAGCCTCGGAGGAAGCCTCATAAGTCACACCCTCTCCTCCTCAAAGGAAAGCCTCATAAATCACACCCTCTCAGCCTCAGAGGAAGCCTCATAATCACACTCTCTCACCTCGGAGGAAGCCTCATAAGTCACACCCTCTCAGCCTCGGAGGAAGCCTCATAAGTCACACCCTCTCAGCCTCGGAGGAAGCCTCATAAGTCACACTCTCTCAGCCTCGGAGGAAGCCTCTTAAGTCACACCCTCTCAGCCTCAAAGGAAGCCTCATAAATCACACCCTCTCAGCCTCAGAGGAAGCCTCATAAGTCACACCCTCTCAGCCTCAGAGGAAGCCTCATGTCACACTCTCTCAGCCTCAGAGGAAGGCAAAATGCAAGTTCCCTGAGCGTATCTTGCTAAGGAAACCCTATGACTGGTTCACCTTGGAGTCACTTGAAGTCACACTCTCTCAGCCTCAGAGAGGAGCGAAGGCAAGGCAGCCCCCCTCTGAACAAACTTTGCCAAGGAAGCCTTATAATAAGCTGCTGAGGGGGAGCCAGTGACGTCAGAATAAAGGCAGCCGCACCTTTCCCGCCTTTTTTCACTCCTTTCTCCGTTCTTCGTTTTCCCGCCTTTCCTCTTTATCAAAGTTCGGATTTGAGCGCGCCCGCCCGCGCACAATTTCCGCTCATCTCTTCTTCTTCTTCGCCCGCCCGCTCAGGTACAGCAAAGGATCAAGAGAGACCCGCCTCCTCCGAAAGACAGCAAGGCAATAAGAACCTGGGAGGAGGAAGGCAGAGCTCAACATAACGTTCAAGAATCAGGACCAATGGAAGGAAGGGATGAACGGAGGAGGCGGGCCTTCATCCGCTCTTCATCTTCTGATTGGTCAGTCTTAACCACCACGCTTAATATTCAGAACCCTAAGGATGGAAAGTGGGCGGGGCGCTGTTTAAACTCTGGCTCAGCTGCGCGTGGAATCTTCCGCTCTAGTTTGAACTCCAACTCCCAGAAGGCCTTGCAGCCCGGGCTATGATAAAGAATTCTGGGAGTTGTAGTTAAAAGCATATGGAAGGACTTAGGACCATTTTTAATGAATGTTTTCCCTCTTCAAGGAACCTCCCCGCAGCCTTAACCGCTTGCTTGCCACCAGGAAATTTTGGGAGCAAGGGGAAATTATGGGATGGGGCCCTGCAAAATAAATAAACAAACAAATAAAAGAGATGGTGCTCTGTCTTGTATCTTTTAAGAGCTACGATGAAGTGGTTCATTCAGATGGTGCATCTGTCACATGATCCAGGGCTTGCCAAGACACTTTTTGCAACAGGATTTTGCAGTAGGACACCTGGCTTCACAAGTAGGACACAAGTTGAACATGAGGCAACAGTGTGATGCAGCAGCTAAAAAGGCCAATACAATCCTAGGCTGCATCAATAGAAGTACAGTGTCTAGATCAAGGGAAGTAATAGTCCCACTCTACTCTGCTCTGATCAGGCCTCATCAGGAATGCTGTGTCCAGTTCTGGGCAAAACAATTCAAAAAGGATGTTGAGAAACTGTATCATGTCCAAAGGAGGACGACCAAAATGGTGAAGGGTCTGCAAAACCTTGCCTTATGAAGAGAGACTTAGGGAGCTGGGGATGTTTAGCCTCGAGAAGAGAAGGCTAAGAGGTGATATGATAGCCCTGTTCAAATATTTGAAGGGATGTCATATTGAGGAGGGAACAAGCTTGTTTTCTGCTGCTCCAGAGAACAGAACCTGGAGCAATGGATGCAAGCTGCAGGAAAAGAGATTCCACCTGAACATTAGGAGGAACTTGCTGATGGTAGTTGCTGTTTGACTGTGGAAGACACTTCTTCTGAGGATTGTGGAGTCTCCTTCTTTGGAGGTCTTTAAAGAGAGGCTGGATGGCCATCTGTCAGGGATGCTTTCATTGAGAGTTCCTGCATGGCAGAAGGGGGTTGGACTGGATCAAGGATCTTGGGGTCTCTTCCAACTCTAGGATTCCATGGTGCCCTCCCCATCAGCTCCTAGGCCAAAAGGCCCAGCTCCAAAACCACCCAAATTATTTTAATCACATGAAGCATGCAGTCCTTTACCCATTTTTCTCCATCTCTAGCAAGTGGAACTTAAAGTTACCTATACTGTACTACCTATGCTTTGATTGAGATTTCCTGCATGGCAGAATGGGGTTGGACTGGATGGCCCTTGTGATCTCTTCCAACTCTACGATTCTATGATTCTATGATACCTTAGAACAACTTATAGTACCACATCAAATGAATGTTTTCGCTGCCCTTTTTATTACACCAAAAGTGTGGTACATTAGTTAAACAGTAGGACCAGCCCCGGTCACATCTCAGTGCTGCAGAAGTATTATTTGGGGAGAAACTGTAAAGCTTCCTACAAAAGAAAAGGACAAAAAAAACCTGCCAACGTTTGCACCTTTCTCATATCAAAATATCTTAAAACCTGTAACAAACTCCCATTTTCCCCCATTACAAGGGCCAGAAAGTTGATGGTCTGCTTGGAACCAGCTGTTAGAATTAACTGTTGCTGAATCAGACCAGCAATTGTCGCTGTCTCTTGATCTCCAGTTTATCCTATTTGTAAAATGGGTGCATTTTATTAATTTACCACACCAAGTTGCTAAAATGAAAGATCTCTTTTGAATTGCTCTGTGGAATTTTGTAGGTCATCTTTAGTTTATCTAGACCCATTTCAAACCGGCTTTAGGACAGGCTTTGGGGTTGAGACTGCCATGGTTGCCTTGACCGACGATCTGCGTCTGAGCATTGACAGGGGGAGTGTGACCCTGTTGGTGCTCTTAGACCTCTCAGCGGCTTTCGATACTATAGATCACGGCATCCTCTTAGACCGCCTGAGGGGGTTAGGTATCGGGGGCACTGCCTTGCAGTGGTTCCGGTCCTTCCTCTCGGGCAGGTCTCAGAGGGTGCTACTCGGGGACTGTAGCTCCAGTAAGAGGTACCTCACTTGTGGGGTACCTCAGGGGGCTATTTTGTCCCCAATGTTATTTAACATCTATATGAAGCCGCTGGGTGAGATAATACGGAGTCATGGTGCTGGGTGTTATCAGTACGCTGATGACACCCAAATCTATTTCTCCGTATCTCGTTCATCGGCCTCGAATTCTGATGGCATCTCTTCTCTCAATGAATGTCTTCAGGCGGTAATGGGCTGGATGAGGAAAAACAGATTGAAACTGAATCCAGACAAGACGGAGGTGCTCATGGTAGCGGCCCCGAAACCAAGAATTGGGTTGCAACCTCCAGTCCTGGATGGGGTCACACTCTCCTCCAGTGACTGTGTTCGCAGTCTGGGGGTGCTCCTTGACTCGTCGCTCCTGATGAGAAATCAGGTAAATGCGACAGTCAGGAGTGCCTGTTATCAGCTTCGGCTGATATGCCAGCTGCACCCTTTTCTGGAAGGGATCTCGAGACGGTTGTGCACGCGCTGGTAACCTCACACCTTGACTTCTGTAATGCACTCTACATGGGGCTACCCCTGTGCTTGACTCGGAAATTACAGCTGGTTTAAAACATGGCAGCCAGGCTTGTCTCAGGAACATCTAGGAGGGACCACATTACTCCGGTTTTGAGGTCCCTCCACTGGCTGCCTATCAGCTTCCGGGCCCAGTACAAGGTGTTGGTTATCACCTTTAAAGCCCTAAATGGCTTGGGTCCAAGCTATCTCAGGGACCGCCTCCTCCCGTACAATCTTCCCCGCGCTCTCCGGTCCTCTGGGAAGAACTTACTGCAGCCTTTAAAATCTAGGCTTGCGGCAACCTCCCAGAGGGCGTTCTCTGCTGTCGCCCCCAAACTCTGGAACGACCTGCCAGATGAGATCCGTCAGATAACATCATTAGACAGCTTTAAAAAAGCGGTCAAGACGGATCTCTTCTGGCAGGCCTTTCCAGACTAACCATCCCGGCCCAGGTTCCCTGATTCCCTCATTCCTCCCGTGGCCCCATCTCAGTGATGGTCGAGGATCAACAGAGGGATATCAGGGTTTTAATTGCTGTTTTTATGCTTGATATTGTGTTTTTAATATGTTATACTGTTTAATATTGTCTTAAGGGGGGAGGGATAAAGTGTTTTTAATTGTTATATTTTATATTTTACTGTTGTCAACCGCCCGGATTGGTTTGCCAGAGGGCGGTATATAAATAATAATAATAATAATAATTATTATTATTATTATTATTATTATTATTAGTTTCCACTTGGTCAGAAAGCAAAAAGGCTCTGCTTTTACGATAAGAAGTTTGATAAATCTAGCAGTTGATTTTAAATTGTAATTGTTATTTATGTATGGTGGAGGGTTTGGGGGATTGTGTTATATTGCTGATATTGTGTTTGTATTTTATTTCCTATTGTAATCCCCCTCAATCCATAGGGAGAGACAGGATATATTATTATTAATAATAATAATAATAATTATTATTATTATTATTATTATTATTATTATTATTATTATTATTGAGTTGTACTTATACAGAGCTGCATTCCCATATATTCTTTCCTGGGAACTAATTCCAGGAACCCAATACAACTTACTTTCAAGCAGACATTAATAGGATTGCAGCTTTGATGGAAGAAGTAGTCTAATCAAAAGGCCTACTATATTTCCAGCCAAAGCCAACTACACACCTTGCCATCTGCCCCCAGCACCTGCTTACTACATATATAGAAGACGCCATTTAGCAGCCACAGATCATACAGCCAAGTGATGGCCCATGGGGTTTGATATACATTAATCTCAGGATTCAAAGTGGGTCAAGTCAAGACAACCAGAGAGCAGCAGTTAATCTGTTAATTAAAAGAATTGCAAAATAGGATGTTGTCTTATGCCAGGTCAGAGTAACTGACACCTAACCCACTACTATTTCTGCCTAGTGGCATCTCTGAGATCTTACCCATTCTCTGCAACCTGGTTGTTTCAACTGGGGAAGGAAAGGGCTGAGACCGGTATCCTAAATATGTTCCAGTGGTGGGCTACTGTCCCAATAATTCAACACATTGTGTGATGGCTGGAGGACAACTTCCGATTCTTGCTGGTGAATGTAAATGGTTCGAGAACGCATGGATAGATGGTAGTAAATAAAGTTCTTCTCTGTAGAACTGAAACAGGAAGATATAGGGTCATACAGAATGCAGGGAGAAGATAGAGGATTGTATAAATTAGATTGTGCTTCTACCCTTTCTTTCACTGCTTTGTGCTAAATAAAAAAATAAAGTGCAACAGATATGTGCCCAAAGCACCAGCCATCTTTTTCTGCTACCGAGAAAAGCCACTAGAGGACAGTGAAGGTTCATAAAAACTACCCAGCTAAGAAGCTCCTGATACAGTAAGACATCAGCATCATACTGGGTTCTCTTCTTCAAATGTTTGAGTCCCCAGCATCTCCACACCTGACTGCATCCTATGAATGATCAGTGACAGGGCTGATATGTGGCCCGTTTTAAAGAAAGCCTTTTTGTAAACCTTCAGCCAGAATACTAGTCAATGGACTGTTTTACTCAATGCATTTGAGGAAACAGGCTGTAATCCAGAAAAACTCAGGCTACAATATTCCATTTGTCTTAATGGTATCACAGGACTCTGTCATTTTAAAGTAGTGTACATTTTAAGTTAATTATTTCCTGCAAAAAATAATAAACTGATGTTTTCTTTCCTGCATGAAACCCAGGCTTGTGTTTTCTTCTGCGTTAGGGTCCCAAGAACCTGGCAATGATGAGACAGCCTTTCTAGGAGCCTAGTTCCTGATGCCAGCAAAACACTAAACCCAAGATGGTTGTCTTTTATCAGTTGTTCTTCATTCTACATGTAAAATCTTTAATCTTCCTGCCAGTAAAAATAATTAAGACCTACAAGTCCTGGATTTCAAGATAGTTTTCTTAATCAAGCATTTCCAAGGAAAACCCAGGCTTGCAAAGATGAGGAAGAAGAAGAAACTTAAAAAAGAATCAGAAAAATCAGCCTGTTACTTCAGGAGGCGTTTCCTTTCATGGCCATCTCCCCTCACTCAATGGATACTCAGATCCTAAGAGGTTATGGTTAAACACCATTTCTTCAGGCCATCTCAGTTTTATAAAGTGTAGCCCAACAATTTCCCTCAAGCCAAGTTGCTTTATTCTTTATTCCTTTGAACCCAAGAGAAAATTAAGGAAACATAATCTCCCACCCATCTAACACAGATGCAGGTAAGAGTAGTCAAATTCAATATCAATATGGACTGTTTATGTTGGTTCTTTAATGTCATTAACATTTATGAAGTCTAGGAAGAGACCCTCCACTATTCTCCTAAAGGTTAGGAGGTTAATTCCTGGTCCAAAGAAAGCTCCGCCAAGTAGAGAGCACTCCCCATCCTTCCAGCAACTCCTCCACAGTTGGTTTTCTGTTATCAGAAACTCAAGGGCAAAACAAAGTAATTGTGAGGTTAGAAGAGTTCTCTCAAGTTTCTGATTCAAACATCCCATCATGCAATTAGTTTTTATGGCAATCCTTACTTTCAAATGCCTTAATTCCAGCTCAGAGGAGAGAATTTCCTTTTCACAATCCTATACCACTCAGGTTCATGTTGTGTATAGACCAGCCATTTTAATGGTAAAGGGATCCCTTTTTCAGTGTTGTCCATAGGGGTTCCCTATAAAGAGGTGTCTGTCTATAAAAGCCATTTGGGGCATGGAAGACCCTTTTGTTTTCCTATTCATCTGAAGGAAGGAGCTGAGCTCAGCTGATAGCAACAGTGTCTCGGCTGACCCTCTTGTCACTTCCTCATTACTCTGGCTGCCATATAACGCAAGGTTAACCATTTGCGGTCATTCATCCTTTTCCACTTTGATCTCCACAAAAGAATTGAGGTCAGGGCAGAAGCTTTTGTGACTGGGAGGGTGAGGAGATGTGCCAGCCCTAGATTCATCCTCTTGAAAATGAGGGTTATAGAGATGATGAGGCAGGAGCTGGACTTCAGCAGAGGGCAGACGATCCGAAGGTGTCCCATAAACCCGGTTAGCTTTGGTACCATGCTTTGAGTTGGCATCCAGTCGGTAACAGAGACGGGTGAGAGGAGCCGCACGGAATCGTGGGGGCCGTGCTACCCACACACCTGGCTCACTCATGCTGTCTTCCTCGTCTGACATGAGCTCCTCAGTTACACTTTGCCACATACACTGATCTTCAGGGCTTAGCATGCGTGCCATACCTGAACGGTTTGCGAAAAGCTAATGGTAAGACAAAAGAGGATGTTAATTAGTTATCCTAAGAATATTATCTTTGCCTTCACCCTTGCAATTACTCACCCTGACTATCCTCACTGCTCTCACTTTGTCCTTTCAACAACTCCTCTATCATGCTTTGTCATTTTTTCTTCCCCTAACGCTGGAGGACTACAGAATCTTGCCCACTCTCAGGCCTAGAGAACATACATTCTGTGGGCAGATTCCAAGGTTCCTATTAAGTAGTTGCATACTGCCCTGTCTTAAAAACCAGAACCTGCACCATGCATGTGTATAAACAGGTTAGCATTTGACAGGTTACCTGAGGAGCCAATTTTGAAGTACTGTAGTAGAGAATAAGCACATACTCCACAAATAAGAGTTTATAATGCAAACCCTTCTTGGCAGCCAAGCACTGAAAACTCACTTGCTCAGACTGCTCCCCCCTCAAACCTCCATTTTGCTCCCCATTGTGAAGGAGAATCTCTACTGCTGCTGCAGGGAGATCTGAAATAGTGAGGCTTTAGTATAAGACAGGTTTCATTTTTCTTTCCCTTTAAAGCAAGACTAGGAGTGTTTTGATAAATGAGACAGCAAAACAAGTGGGATACACACATAATGATCCAGTTTCTTGTTATTACATGGGTTTATTCTCCCCGGTTTCCCCCCTTTACTTTTAGGCTGGAGATAACCCTACTAAATTCAGTGGGACTTACTTCCATGCATATATGCACTGGATGTGATAGCTAGGTGAGAAGCTAATTAGATGTAAGGGTTATCAGATAACATCATTTTTATCAACAGAATCATGTTCCCATCATATTTTTCTTTCTTACATTGCAACCTTATAGCTATTTACTCAGAAGTCAGTTCAGTTTTCTTCAAGATGATTTCTACATCTTAATGAGATTGTAGCCTTTAAAAATGGACATTTAGTGATTAAGGACCTTCCTTGTTAAACCACCCATAAAGCATGCTTGATTTTGTACTAGCATCCCTATTTGCATTGATGGACTTTCTATAAAGAGAACTACTACGGTCTTTTGATGCATGAGTGATCCAGAGGTGACTGGATTCTCTTTCTGTCAAATTTTTTTTTACTTTATTCTATTCATTAAACAAATTAATCACAATTAAAACCTTTAATCTGAATAAATTTTAGCTAAAATGAATAAATAAATAAAGAATGAACGAATAAATAAATAAATTTTAGCTAAAATAAATTCCTTTGAATTCTATTATCCCAAATAACAGTTTTAAAGAAGATTGCTATGTTAGTCTGTTTCAGCCTGAAAAGGAAAGTGGGTAGAAGTCTATGAAAGCCTATGCAAAAATATACAAGTTAGACCCCTTATGCAATACAATTACTGTATAGTGCTATTATTCCACCTGAATTGCCATGGCTTAATTCTATGCAATCTTGGGATTTGTAGTTTGGTGATGCACTAGACGAGCTCTTCTGCTCAGAATTCTTAATATCCTTCCATAAACTACAGACCTTAGTATTCCATAGGATGAAATCATTAAAGATAAGGTGGAATCAACACACTGCAGAAATAGTCCAGTTTGAGATTGCTTGAACTGCCCTGGCTCAATGCTAAGGAATTCTAGCAACTATAGTTTTGTGAAACATTTAGCCGTCTCTGTCAGAGAACTGTCATGCCAAATGTACTACAATTCCCACCATTTACTAGCACTGAGTCAGGAGCGTTAAAAGTGGTAACAGTAATTCTCAACTGTTGATCTTACAGATGTTTTGACTTCAACAGAAGGCTCAGCCAGTGATCAGGGATTCTGGGAGCTGAAGTCCAAAACATCTGGCAGGCCAAAGGTTAAGACCTATGAGCTAGCAACAGAAGTGCAATGAGATTGCATCTAGTTTGAAGCGGTATGGTTAAAACCAGGGAGAGATTAATCTGAATATGTATGATTCAGACTAGTCCAAATAAGAATGGTTAAGATCAGTCAAAAATCAAATGTTATGGAATTCATAGTTAAGGAGTAAATTCTGTGTGTATTAATTAGAATCCTTGAGTTATTTAATATCTAAGCTTCGTTTAAATTACATTTTGTGTGAAGAAATTGATGGAATATATTTGTAGTGCTTTGTTATAATTTCATGACATTTGTAATTCCAACAGCAGGTGTTTGACAGAGGAAGTATACTTATTGCATTCAGGTTATTCCTTCATCTGGTAAAGAGAATGATGTTTCTTTGTATGATGGAGTGAGAAAATAGATGCAATTTCCTCTTCCCCATCAGTGTGATTTTTAATTTTTTTATTTGTTCCCAAATGTCCTGCAGTAAAACTGAGGGAGGGATGTGAGGAAACCCCCCAAAAACAGCTTTTCTGCAGATTTTGAAGCCTGTGTTCCTCTTGAGGTAACAAGCATGGAGAAATGCTCTTCAGTGTTGTCAAGTTGTGCCTTACCCGATAGCGTCTGCTGCGGAGTTTCTTCTCTTCCTTCTCCTTGAGCCCTTTGAAGGGGTTGAGAGAATTGCGATATTCACGTCGCTTGGTCAGAAAGTAGGCCACACAAGCACCTAATGGAACAAAAAGTGGACGTGAGGGTGATCACAAGCACTGAAACCAGGACACAGATTAATGAACAGAGGATATGACATGTATGCATATATAAACAACCAATTTATCAGTTGTCATCCATAAGATCCACAGAAAATGTCAAGAGATACAGCTCTTTTCAAAGCTAGAGAAAGTTTTCCCTTCAAAATAATGTCCCCCTCCCCACCAGCAAAATGAAAATCTGTCTTTAAAAGAAGGGGAGGAACATGTTGAGGAAATGCTTCTATATTTTAAAATACTATATCAATAAAATCCAGAACTGAAATAGGTAAAGCATATATGTTCCTCTCCACTGTACCTTTTAGTTCTTTGTCAGTATAATTATGCTGATTTGATACCAATTCCTGCTTCAATTTTTCCAGCAAGAATTTCACTACAGAGATATTCCATGAAGATTTGATGCTACAAGAGAAAGATAAACACAAGAACAGCTGTCAGTACCTGGCACACCCTGGAAATGTCACATTCTCTCCAGCAATATTTCTGACAGGTTAAACTACGGAATGGAAAGACAGCATACCAGGTTTCCCAGTTTTCAGTTATAGAATATCACAATCCATTTTGTACACGTGTTTACCCAGAAGTTAATCCTACTGGTTCAAACGGAGCTTACACAGCATACACTTGTGCGTATTTATGTCTGAGTAGGCCTTTCTGAATCCCATCTAAATCAGACTAATGACCCTTTCACACTGCACAACTATAGCATTATGATTCCACTGTAACTGGAATGGCAACATCCTAAAGAATAAAAACTATGGCAACATCCTAAAGAATCCCAGGATTTGCAGTTTAGGGAGAGGCATTTAGAGTTCTCAGCCAGACAGCTCCAGTGCCTCACCAAACTACAGATCTCAAAATTGCATAAGATGTTGCCATGGCAGTTTAAGCAGAATCATACTGCTATCACTGTGTAGTGTAAAAAGGCCCTTACTTGCAAGTAGGTCTGCATAGGATTATCCATTATAACTATGACTTCTTGGCTTTGGAGTTATTAATGTTAAGGTCCTCCCGCCATCCTAACTGTCATGCCCTGATCTCAGAGAGAGGGGAGAAGAAGCAGGCACAGTTCCATCATTCCTAGGCCCAGAAGCAAATGAAAGACCCTCCCTCTATCCCAACTGTCCTATTAATAATTGTAACCCTCACTTTACCTTCCTGAGCTGTCCAAAGGGCTCTTGTCCCACCCTCCAAATAGCTACCCTCTCCTCTTTATGTCTACAATTGCCTTGCAGAACATAATGCTACCTCTCATTTTGAAACCTAACATTTTCACAATGCCTTTGGCACAACCTCCTGGTCCCAATGTTCTACTGTGGCCTTTCCAAGAGTCAGAATAACAGACTACAAGTCTCATCTCCCTACCCAGTATAGCTATCCTGGGTGAGGATGGTGGAAGATGTTATCCAACACACCTGAAGATCAGTAGGCTAGAAAGACTGTGCTACCATAACTCTGCATACATCTGTGCAATTGAAATGTTACCCCAACCCCGTTCTTCTCCATTCTTTTCTGTCTTTCCTGTGTTACATTACAGACTGTACACCTCAGAAGACAGAGATGTGTCCTCTTTTAGTTTATAAAGTGTTATGAGCATAGAAGGTGCATACCTCCAACTGTCCCAGTTTGCAGGGAGAGTCCCCATGAATGCTCTGTTAGGAGTTATTCACACTGTGAAAATAATCCAGGATGAATCCGCGTTGAATCTCCATTGTTCACACACATACCGAATGCACCTGATTAAGGGTTTTTTGGGGGGGAGGGGGGAGCTGCCTAAAAACACTTAATCGGGATAATTGATATCAGGTTTCCCCCAGAGTTTTAAAAAAATATCTGCATCGTCAATAGCGTGACTAACTGATGCGAATAGACCTGAATAGATCCAAGATAAAATGCTGCATGTCTTGAACGTGTTCCGAATGCATTCGCATCATTGACTCCATCTTTATTCGAATGCTTGCAAGTGTGAGCAACCGTACTTGCAGAGGTGCACACTGATGTGATTCCATAGTGTGAATTACAGACCCAGAATGTGTGAGTTGATTTGCATCCTTGCGCTAAAAAACAACATCTGAATGACCCCTCAGTCCACTTTTTCAGCTACTTTTAAAATGTCCCTGTTTCTGTCTCCTCCTTCTGCTTTCCCCCTTTGACCTCACCTTACTTCAGTTGCTGTATTTTGCACTGTTAATTCAACAGGTGGAAGATGAGAACAGGGATCTTGCACTTCTCAGTAGACTCAGGCAAAAGCAAACAGCTAAAGTCTTTCCTAACTTGTCTGTTCTTCCTCATTGATATTTTTTGCCATATTGACCACACTCTGATGTTGCTTAGCCATATATATCCATTTTCTATTGTGAAATATTAGAAGGTATGAAGGTGCTATATATACAGTAGGAGTAATAGTAATAAATACTAAATAAACATTAATGGTAATTCATGCAGAGGGGATCTTGTAGCACCTTTGAGACTAACTGTGTGAAAGAAGTTGTAACATAAGCTTTCATAGGAAGTAGATCATTTCTATGATGAAAGCTTATGCTATACCTTCTTTTGAGCAGTTAGTCTCAAAGGTACTACAAGACCCCTTTGCATATTAACAGTAGCAGTAAATAGAAACAATAAAGTGAACCTGACTGATGTTGTACTACATACCTGCCCAGAGATAAGTGCCATTTAACTTAGCTGGGCTTACTAATGAGTAGACATCTGTAGAACCCTTTGTGAATGATAATAATGTGGAAAGCTGGAGTGTAGGCTACTGGGATTCCTTTTAGTAAGAACCTAGTTTCCCTGATTAAGAGAGGAGAGGTATGCTATACTTTTACTGCTTAAGCAGAAAAGACAATTTTGAACCGTTTAGCCTCTCTTCCCACTACAACAAAATGAAGAAGTCATACCTATTGCAGTCCTCCTTTCTGTACTATTGTTGGAAATGTGAGAAATTTATTCCTTATCAAGTCAAATAATCTGGACCAGAACTCACCTCTCAGAGCCATCAAATCTCTTATCATTGGTGACATGGTTGTGAACGTTGTGGACCAGTTTCTGAAAGAGTTAACAAAAACATGACAGAAAAGACCAACGATCCTCAGCATTAATTTCTATAACCCCTAAAAATATTCAAACAAAGCAGCCCTGGCTCTATAACATTAATTAAAATTAGCCCAGAGTGTCTGAAATACTGATTCTGTGCCAAATTCCTTGCAGGACACAAACTACTCCCATGAGTAAACTATGCAAGGCAACTTACTGAAAGCACTAGATCCCTCTTGCGTCTCGCGTTCTTCTGTCCACTGCTTCGGCTTCTAGAAGGAAGACTCGCAAAGCCCAAAGAGAACCGTGGCTCCCCATGCATGGACTCCTCCAATGTGGTGCTGTTGGGGGACACCTCTGCACAGGAGAGAGAATCATCCAGTGACTGTAGGGCTGACTGGTGAGGGGTAGGAGAAGTAGGTGCAGCATAGACCCGTTGCATGGAGGCTTCCCCAGAGGGAGACTCTTCTGCTACCTGAGAAGGAGACAAAGACTTTACCATCTCCTTCCAATAGACCCCATGGCAGCAAATCCACCTCTGAGTATTATTTGCCTAAGAAAATCCTATGAAACTCATGGGATTGCCATAAGTCCTCAGGCAATTTGACGGCAACATTCTCCTCCCCATTTCTGTATCTGTTTCAGGGTGCATCTAATCTGTAGAAATAATGCAGTTTGACGCCACTTTAAGTGCTGTAGCTCCATCTCATGGAATACTGGGATTTGTAGTTTTACAAAGGCTTTGGCCTTCTCTGTCAAATAATGCTTTGTAGTCACAAAACTACACATTCAAGTATTCTGTACACTGGAGACATGGCAGTTAAAGTGGTGCCAAACTGCATTATTTCTACAGTGTAGATACCCCCTCAATCTGTAACCACCATATCTTAAAACACAAATTAACTCATCCCTGCCCTGCTACTATCCCTAAAGTCCCCCTAATCTTCCCAGGTAATTTTCACAAAAGCCTGGTAAAGGAGATGGTTTTTTTAAAAAATGAAATTGATCTGCATTGCAAATGTAAAACCTACAACGGCCAGGAGATATATTTGATGTTAAAGCCTCTTTTTATCTCTCATTGACAAAATTCAAACTGGGCTCAAATTGCAGAAGAGGCTCAAAGGCATATTTTTTTAAAGGCCTCATTGCTGAAAACATTTTAGCACTATGGCTGGAACGTCCTTCCAACCCAAACCTTGCCAATGCCACTTAAATCACCCTCAGCCATTCCAGCCTGAATCCCATACCAGCCTTGGGATAATATAGACACAGACGCATATACTTTTTAGCTCTTGCCATGGCCCCTCAACCCCAGGCCACAACAGCGGCGCAAAGCTTGGCATGACTCCCAGAATGCCTCTCTCTTGAGCAGGTCGTTGGCAGGGAAGGCGAGAGATGCCATCAAATATTCATGATGCCATCTGCGCCTGACCGGAGGGACCTGGGGATTGTGTGAGTTTTGTGGGGTGGGAGGGCAAAGAAGGCCCTAAATCTTCAACCTACGCACCCCGCCAGTTCCCAGCTGCACAGGCGAAAAACCCAAGTGTCCCGGTGGCCCTGCCGCCGCCGCCGCTCCCAGTTGTCTCAGTTCTTCAATGACCACCTGGACACCATTTCGGAAGCCTTCCGCCTCTTGTTCCTCCTCGTCTTCGCCTTCCTCATCCTCTTGGCGCTCTTCAGGAGGGCACTGAGGGCTGGTTTTGAGGGTAGGGGGTGTCCCCTGGCGTAGGGCTCCCACATCCTCCTCCAGGCGTTTCAAGGCTTCGTTGTTGGCCTTCGCCAAACCCAGCGCCACCTCCGCAAGGCTCACCGCTTTTTCCACACGTTGGTAGATAATGTGGAGGAGCTGGTCCGAAGACTGTACCGCCAACCCAGTTCCTGTAACCGTTATGGGGGTACATGGTGGGGATGGCGGTGGTGGAGGTGGTGGCGGTGGTGCTGTTGTTTGAGCTCCTGGCTCTTGCTTGCAAGTACAGCAGCAACATTTTCCGTCTTTGGCATTGGGAGGGGAAAACAAGATGGTGGCACTGAAGGACATGACAGTCCAGGACCTTATGCGCAAGCCTGTGTGTTTCTCAGCTAGAGTCGTCAAGAAGGCTTCTCTTCTTTCAAGTGTTCATGCATAGTAGCATTAGGGACAGATATACTGAAGTAAAATAGTAATTAAGGAAAATCACAGTTTACTGTATATACTCATGTATAGGTCTAGAAATTTAGGTCAAAGAAATTGACCCAAAAAAGCCAAGGGCCCAAACAGACAGGCCAAAATAAAGCTGCTTCAGGTCACTTTGGAGGTATGCTGTTTAAATGACACACACATCTTAAGAAGCCAGAAGCTGCACCAAAGCTGCGCTCCAGTCCTCAGGACTGGAGCATGGCTTTGATGCGGCTTCCGGTCTCATAGGACACATGCATCATCTAAACAGCATACTTCCAAAGTGACTCGAAGCAGCTTTATTTTGCTCTGGCCTGTTACAGACAGCCAAAATAAAGCTGCTTCGAGTCACTTTGGAGGTATGGTATTTCAATGATGCATGAATCCTAAGAGTCTGGAAGCTTCACCAAAGCTGCACTCCAGTCCTTAGGACTGGAGCGTGGCTTTGGTGCGGCCTTTGGACTCTTAGGACGCATGTATCATTGAAATACCATACCTCCAAAGTGACTCAAAGCAGCTTTATTTTGGCTGTCTGTAACAGGCCTCTGTCTGTTCAGTCTCTGAGTCAATTTATCGACAAGTCAATTTAATCTTAATAATTATTTAAAAGGAGCCATCTCCTGGTGAAAAGCAAGAGCATACAGTGGTGCCTCGGGTTACGAAAGTAATTCGTTCCGCGGCCGCTTTCGTAACCCGAAAAGCCTTCGTAAGCCGAATTGCCATAGGCGCTAATGGGGAAAAGCCGCGTTTCGTGCGAAAAAGCGCCGAAAAGCACCAAAAATTTTCTTCGTAACCCGAAAATACATTCGTAACCCGGAACAATGATTTCCAATGGGATTTTTTCGTATCCCGAAAATTTCGTAACCTGGGTATTTCGTATCCCGAGGTACCACTGTAATATGTGAAAAACCGACAACCTCTACTCTCTCATCCATCCAGTCTTAAGAGTAAGCACAAAGAGTTATGTCTGCTGGAATTTTGTAAGTTCTTTGACATTGTTTTGCTTTGTTTCATCCTTTAGATCCTTTGCTATATTGCCCCTAAATTTTACCTTCGACTTATCTACGGGTCATAGCAAAAAAACGTAATTTTGGTCCCAAAACTTGCCCTTGAATTATACATGAGGACGAGGTCGACTTATAGTCAAGTCTACAGTGAGCCCTCCTTATCCATGGATTTTTTAATCCATGGATTCAAGCATCCACAGCTTGAAAATATTTTAAAAAATTATAAATTCCAAGTAGCAAAACTTGATTTTCCATTTTATATAAAGGACACCATTTTGCTGTGCCATTGTATTTAATGGGAATTGAGCATCCACGGATTTTGTTGTCCACGGAGGGTCCTGGAACCAAACCCCAGCAGATAGCAAGGGTCCACTGTATATGTTTAAAATGAGAGTCAGTGTTGTATAATGGTTTGAGCAGTGGATGATGGCTCTGACTGGAAACCAAGATCTGAATCCCAGCTTGGCCATGTAAACCCATTGGGTGACCTTAGGCAAGTCACATGCTTGTAATCCGCCTTGATTCCTTTGGGAAAAGGCGGAATATAAATACATATCAATAAATTATATTATTATTATTATTATTATTATTACAGTATTATTATTATTATTATTATTATTATTATTATTATTATTATTATTATCTATCCTCAGAGGACGGCAACAGCAACGGCAACCCCACACTGAAGAAACTTGCAAGAAAACGCTGTGATAGGTTCCCCTTATGGTGGCCATAAGTCAGGAATGATTTGAAGGCACACAACAACAACAACAACAACCAAGTGTGATGTGAGAGCGCTGGACTACGACTTTGGAGGCCAGGGCTGCATCTGCACTGCAAAAATAAAGCAGTTTTGACATTGCTTTAACTGCCATGGCTCAATGCTACAGAAATGTGGAGTTTGTAGTTTTATGAGCTATTTAGCCTTCCCTGTCACAGCACTCTGGTGTCACAATTGGCTACAAATCCCATGATTCCATAGCACTGAGCCACAGCAGTTGAAGTGGAGTCAAGCTACATTATTTCTGAAGTGCAGGGTTCGAATCTGGACTTGGAAACCCACTGGGTGACCTTGGGCAAGCCACACTCTCAGCCCCTGAAAACTCCATTATAGTGTTGCTATGAACTGGAAACAAACCGAAGGCGCACAACGTTCTGCTTCATTCATAGAATAATTAATCTATAAATAAACAAATAAATACGATTTTAATTGGATAAATCAAACATTTATTAAAATAATTAAATAAATTAAACTACAGTATTTATAATTGAAAATAATTATTAATAAATAAAAACGATTAATAACAAGAGGAACCTAGTACTTGCAGTGTGTGTGTTTGTACATTAAGAGGGGATAAATTATTGATAATTACAGTAAAATATAAATTTTAGAGAAATTAAACATTTAATAAAATAATTAAACTATTGATAATTAAAAATATTTATTAATAAAAATGATTAATAAGAGGAACCTAGTCTTTGCAGTGTGTTCTTGCACATGAGAGGCAATAAACTATTGATAATTAAAAATATAAATTAATATATTTATGATAAATTAATAAATTATATAAATTATATAAACTGAACATTTACTAAAATAATTAAATAAGTTAAACTATTGATAATTAAAAATACTTATTAATAAAGATGATTAATTACAAGAGAAACCTAGTCCTTACAGTGTGTGTGGTTTTGCAGATTAAGAGGCAATAAACTATTGATAATTAAAAATATAAATTAATAAATTGTATAAATTACATAAATTAAATGTTTACTAAATTAATTAAATAAATCAAACCATTGTTAATTAAAATTATTTAATACATAAATAATTTTAATTATCAATTATTAGTTATTAATAAATAACGATTCATAACAAGAGGAACCTATTCTTTGCTGTGTGTTTTTACGCATTAAGAGGGGATAAACTATTGATAAATAAAAAAATATTTATTAATAAATAAAGATGATTAATAACAAGAGGAATCTAGTCCTTGCAGTGTGTGTTTGTTTGTTTGTGTTTACACATAAAGAGGCGTGCTTTTTTATTTATTTAAAACCCCTATTATTCCTTAATTCCTTAAAGGAATAAACATCTTAAAACGCGCCATTAAAAAACATTTCGTTTCTCAGAGGTTATGCAAAAAAGGCAGCCACTCTAGATTTGCATATTTAAATCTCGCGCGCCCAAGGCGGGAAAATCTCTCTCTGTGAGGAATAGCGCCGGGGCCCAACGGTTTCGAACGCAGCGCTCCCCAACGTTCCACGCCGCGTGTGCAGAGGGGGGAGGGGGGAGGAGGAGGAGGAGGAGAGGCGCCAGCGCCGCAGTCGTCGTATACGAACAGAGCGGCCCTCAGTCTCCTCTCCGCCTCTCGGTGATTGGCTGAGCCGGAGGAGCCGAACGCAGCTGATTGGTTGCCAGCCGCGAAGCCTTGGCTCGGGGATGAGGAGAAGGGGCGGGGCAAAGGAGAGCGAGGCAAAGGGGGCTCTGTGAGGAGATTTGTGAGGCCAGGGGTTTTTTTCCATGGCCGCCTCGCCAACCAATGTTTTTTCTTTGTTTTAATGTTCCCGCCAAACATAGTCCATTGTGGCTTGAGTTCAAACCCAGTGCTTCCATCTAGACACAAAGGTCATCCCAAATATTCATTATTACAAAATTAAGCCACCAACACGTCAACACAACGGTCACACACACACACACACACACACACAGATGGCCATGACTCGACGTTGTGTGTCAGGATGCTTCAAAATGGCTGACCAGGGCCAAGGTGACCTCTGGACTCCCAATCCTTACCCCAAAGACAAAGGCAGTGTCGCCTCATTGTGTGGCTCCAAGTCGTTTCTGACCTGCGGCGACACAATGGGAAAACATGTTGCAGAGTTTTCTTGGCAA
Source organism: Sceloporus undulatus (assembly GCF_019175285.1). NCBI lineage: Eukaryota > Metazoa > Chordata > Lepidosauria > Squamata > Phrynosomatidae > Sceloporus > Sceloporus undulatus. Next base: position 114,484,875 of record NC_056527.1, read on the forward strand.
TAGGTTTTTGTGTTTTTTTTCGGGCTATGTGGTCATGTTCTAGAAGAGTTTATTCTTGGCCACGTAGCCCAAAAAAACCGGCCATGAAAATCTTCGGCTTCACATTTTCTTGGCAAATTTCTTCAGAAGGGGTTAGCCATTGCCATCCTCTGAGGCTGAGAGAGAGTGACTCGCCCAAAGTCACCCAGTGGGTTTTTATGCTCCGGCAGGGAATTGAATCATGAGCCCCAGAGTCATAGTACCAACATTCAAACCGCTATGCCATGCTCTGGCAGCATCTACGCTGCAGAATTAATGAGGTTTAACGCCGCTTTAACAGCCATGGCTCAATGCTATGGCGTTCTAGGATTCATACTTATGTGAGACATTTAGCCTTCCAGGTGCCACAACAAACTACAAATCCCAGGATTCCATTGGATGGCACCATGATGGTTAAAGCGGTGTCATACTGAATTAGTAATGCAGCGTGGCACCAACCAAAATGGCTGCCCACCTTTGCCTGGGATGACAACCATCACATTTCAACCCATGTTTTCAAATCTTTCCTGGATAACCTTCCCACTGATACCCACAGTGTCCCATAAAAATCCCCTTACAGGCCCATGCATGTCAATCATACCTTTAAAGACATATATATCTGATCATCCATTCTAAATGTTACCTTTCAGACTTGGTAAAAACAAAGAGTGCACTGCATCATCTTTAAAGATGCTAACAAATTCATACTCGCATATAAGCTTTTGAGGGCTATACAGTCTTTACCTATTGCCCAGAATTGCAGTTATGAATTGTTCTCTGAAGATGCCAGCCACAGATGCAGGCGAAACGTCAGGAATAAACTCCTCTAGAACATGGGCACACAGCCCAAAAAACCCACAAAAAACTAATCATGAATAACATTTCATGCAACTGATAACATGGACCCTAATTCACTAAACCGTATGCTCCAATTTAATATGTCTTTCTACACTGTCGTTGCTGCAACAAGCTAAGGGCTGCACTGCTGGAACATGACAAACCAAGCTCACTGTCAAGGTTCATTTATTGCTTTTTAAAAAACCCCAAACCCTGCAGGCCTCAATCTGTTCCCAGACCATTAAAAAACAAAAAAAGGCTTACTGGCCCAAATAGTAAATAATGATAAACAGATCCTCCAGTTTGTTAAGTCTGCACTTCTCTGAACCTGTTCCCATGGCTACACTGGTGTTATTACACTTGTAGGTTACACGGAGTAACCTTTCGCGGCCAGGTTAATTTAAGTTTGGGATGACTACTACAACCTGCATTTGAACTCCTCCTATTCACCGATGCAGATTGGAAGAAAAAAAAAACTGAGCAAAAGAAACCCACCCTTTTCCATTTGCGATTTAGCCATCCTGATGGTGAACAAAAGAATGATTAATGCATGTTAGTGCAGATGTCGCCTGGCATGATATTGAGTAAGCCCCTGTTAAGTCTCTTACCATCATCTTGTGCAAACAAAAGCAAGAAGGGAGCTGAGAGAGAAGGTATACTTGATTAAACTTCCCACGTAAATGCACACACAATACACCTCTACAAGCCCAAGCATATATATACACACACCCGTGTACCTAATTGGTATACTCACATCTTCAACTTCCCTGTTTATTTCTCTGCACGCACTTTTCCGCAATGCCCTCTTCACCTCTATCGTATCATATACAGATCATGGCAGTATTTTACACAGGGTTAATGAAGTAACCTGGAATGACTACCAACTATTGTTACCTACCGCTACTTATTCCAGTTACTCTATTATCTCACCCACAATAAAACATATTTATTTCCCCTATTCTTTAAAGCCACAAGAAGTAATTACAGTGCTTCGCGGGGTAATGAATCCCTGATCAAGATTCGCTCTGTTCCTGTATACTTGCCATATATACCTTTCCGCTCTGTCTTCACTGATCTGTGTACATAAAGCTCTACCTGGCATGTACATCTCTTTTCAGTCAAGTATATTCTGCTCTCTTTCTCCTCCTCCTTCCCTCCCTCTTCCTGTCACATATAATCCTCCACCTTGTCGTATATTTTCTCTGGCAAGGCCTAGCAGACAAGGGGAGACTGGGGTGCCCCTGCTTTTTCCATCCCTGCCCCTGCCACCCCAAGCTTTCCCCGCACCACCCCATTCCATCCCACTCCCATGCCTCCCTGGGAAAAAAAGGATACTGGAAGGTCGTGCAGCTCTTTGTATTCGCGTGTGTGCAAAGTGGGAGGATGTGCACCCTGCTGCCAACTGCCACACCCCCGTGCCTCCCCCCCTTCTGCCCTGATTGGCCAATCTCCTGCACGCACACAAACACACACCAAAGCTGCACACGCATTCCTGAGCAGGGCCCCAGCAGGGGACACCTAGGGTGGCTGGGCACTGCCCATTTTGGACATATACAAGGGGACTGCTTTTTAAAGAAATGCCTCCTCTTGCTGCTCCAGCCACAGTCTTTGGGTCCTTGTCACCGTTTGCTTGCATACTCATGTTTTGTTCCTCGTGTTACGCGTTTATCCATATTGTCTTCAACCCAGCCCAGTTTTTCTCATGCTGCATCCATCACCTTGGTTCATGTACTGCGTTTGATGCACACACAGCCCCCCTTTTTACTCTCTTCCCCCTTTCCCTTTCTGTTTACTGTTCTTTCCCAGATGTACTAAATCCATTTCCCCCACCACCATTCTTGGGCCCTTTTTCATTCCTTTCCACCTCTTCAGTGAGCACAGAGAACAGCTCTTGAACAAAAAAACACAAAAACAAAGGGCATTTCCTCAGCTCTCTCTACCAGAAGCACATTCTTCTCCTCAACCACACCTCCATCTTGGCCTCCCTTGTTCCTTCTCTCTCTGCTGCCCTGCAGCTGGCAATAACCTTTTCTGTTCACATTAGTTTCCATACGCTGCACACACAGCCTTCGCGTCAATTGGGTGGCAACCAGAGAATGCAACAGTGCGTAAAAGTGAGCAGGGGGTGTATGCCAGATGAAAGGGCTGGGAAGGGTTAATGTCAACACATACTATTGTAAAAATCAAAGAGAAGCACAGATGGGATCGATCCCTGTAAGAAGTGGAGGTTGGTGCTACCAAAAGTACGCTGAAAACGATAGAGAACAGGGTGCTACAAAATGACAAACAGTGGCAACCATCAGGAAAAGGAGGAAACTATTTAAGTCATTTGACTCCCTCCCTTGGCATTGCAGACACATATGCTTTGGTGCCTGTGGGAACAACCGACCTTCTGCTTTTTAATTTTTTTTATTTAGTTTTTTGCCTAGAAACCAAACTTTCAAGAGACATTTATCTCCTGAGCGCCTAGGCCGAATCACGCAAACCCACGCAGTCTGCTTGCCCCTCCAGGGCATCCTTGTATTGGCAAGACTCCAAAACCAACAATACACCTCTGATAGGATCGGAGTAGCCAAGACTTATCTTGTTCACCCTTTCTCTTCAAGTGAGGACACAAAAACTGTTTGGACAGAAGAGGTTTAATTCAGAAGCAAAACAATTTTATTACATGGGTCACAAGCATAAGACAGTATCTCCCACTCCCCATGGCCAATGTACAGCCAAACATTTTGGCCAAGCATTCCTCTTAGGCCTTATGGCTCTACAATCCCATTTCTCTATATTTTTATGAATCTGCTATAGAAAACCATGCCTACAGACCCAAGTTCAATGCTACCCCTTCCCCCAGAATCCAGAATCTCAAGCCACTGGCTCTGTGGCTTTGTCACGATACATTTCGTGGAGTTTGGACACATCGTCGCTGGAGACACGGATCCAGCCATCCTGGCGTACATGGTAGAGGTTGACTGTGCCGCCAGAGTAGGCATCACGGTAGGTAGCTTGGTAGATTGCACGGCGGGCCAGATCATAAGCTTCTTCAACGGAGAGATCATGGGAGTAGCCACGGTCCATCACCCCATAGGCGTAGACAGAGCCAGAGCCAACTGAGAAAACTGTGCCTGAGATACGGTTCCCTTCACTGTCAACATAGTATAGGCCTGAAAGGTAGGACAGATGAGGATGAGTTAATGGAGGTACCTCCTTACAATCACCTTCTCTCCAGAGATGCTTGCTCTTCACTCTTCCCCAGATGGGAAGAGAAATGGTCAGAACATCTATACCATCACGCAGGACCATGTTTTTCAAAAGGCTGTCTAGAGGACTTATGGAGTCCTTTGAGTTTTTAAATTCTCTGCAAGCATTACTTTCTCAGCACTACAGTTCCCTGTAATAGTGCATCCGTATCTAAAGCAACTGTGCAACAACACAAGGAAATGTGGCAACTGAGACTGCAGAATTTGGTTTTGATGGATCTACGGAGACATTTTTTACTGAATTCTAGGATAAATTTGGACACAGGACCAGGTGTCTTTGTTCCCAATGTTCCCATATCTAATCTATCTTCTATAACCGTTGACAGGCCCAAGAGGACTGACCCTCCAAAATCATTTGGTTTTTTGGCCTTCTGCCCTTGTATAGTTGTGGAACAAGCTCAGAAACCTTAAAAATCAGAATATTTGGGGGTTTGTTTTCTGCAAAAATTGCCACAATACACAGGTCCAAATCACATAATCCTATACAAGCAGAAAACGATGTGCTTTTAAGAACTCAGAAGAAACCCTTTGGAAACGTTAGAAAAGGTATAGGGGATCCTGAAACGGTCGGCCCTGATTTATATTGAAATTAGGGAAGGCTAATAGTATATCTGATGTATGAAATCTTGAATGGGGAGAGGAGCACACTGAGAACACAGCTTGGATAATGAAAGCATGGATCATAGAAAATGGAAAAGGAGCCTCATGGCAATGTCAAAAAGGGAAAAGGAAGACAGAAGGATACATAAGGCTTCTATTCCATTTCCAAACACATTCCCTGGCTTCAGTGAAATTCAATCCCAGAATTGTGCATTTTATGACAGCAACCGACCGTTGTATCCCAAGACCAATAAATAGTAAAACACAGAATTTTAGCAAATAAACATTTTGGAACAACAACAAATAAACATGATTGGTAAGTATCAAAGAAACTGCAATTAGTACTTTTTTTTACAGTCCATGCAAATTCTCTAGTCCAACAGACCCAATGGTCTGCTAAACAAATAAGAAAAACAGAATCAGTAAAATTGGATATACAGTACTGGCCACTATATCAGTGCTTTGCCACATTATGGTGCTATACCGACACAAAAGAATGCTCAGGATGTTTCTACAGTACTGGTGGACAACTGTGACCCTCTAAATGTCTTTAGCCTACAGTTTCCATCAGACATAGCTAACCCAGACAATGGTAAAGGATTATGGGTGTTGAGGTCCAAAAACTTCTGGAAAACCACAGCTGCCCACCTGTTCTAGAAGAAGGGTTCTGTGATTAATATAGACTACCAACAATCTATGTGAAGATTTAGGGTAGCCCCTTGCTGATCACAGGTGGCCTAAACAAACTAGGTGAATCAACTCAGTACAGTATGCAGTTGTGTCAAAGTAGCAATGGCAATACCAAGCTGTCAATTCCAAGTCCTTAAGAAGAAGGCATGCCCTCTGCCTCTAGAAGCATCCTTTGCACACTGAGTGCACAACCAAGCTGAACTGCATAATAGAACAACCTTGCAAAAGTAAGAATATTTAGATTGAGTCCCAAAAATCACTTGGGAATCCTAAGGACACTACCTTAAGGTCTAACATGGAAGAAAGCCACCAGGAGCCCTGGTGGCGCAGTGGTTAAATGCCTGTACTGCAGCCATTCGCTTGAAACCACAAGGTTTCGAGTTCAAGACCAGCAAAAGGGCCCAAGCTCGACTCAGGCTTGCATCCTTCCGAGGAGGTTGCTAAAATGAGTACCCAGACTGTTGGGGGCAAATTAGCTTACTTGCTAATTAGCTTACTTGCTGTTCACCGCTATGATCTTTGGAATAGCGGTATATAAATAAAACAAATTATTATTAATTATTATTATAAATTTAACAGAAGATAAATTATAACATATCAAGTAGGCTTGTGAAATGGAGCAGTATTGGGGGAAAAACCAACTTGTTGCTACAATAATCAGAAAAGACACCCTAAGGGAGTTACACCACGATACACTGTGGTTTGCTTTAACTATGGTTTGTTGCTTAAGCTATCAAGTGCAGAGCAAACAAACAAACAAAGGCTTTTCTTGTCTGTTTCTTTCGTCTTTTTTACCAGCTCTTTCTTTAGAGTGGGCTTCTGGGGAAACAAATAAGAGCCAAACCACTGTTCCAAGTTCAGATATCACAAGACACAAATTAAACATGCTATATTGTGTCCACTAATAATGAACCATGGGTCCAGGTAGTAGTTTGTGGCTGCTGAATAATCCCACCTTTTAGCAAGGTCTTGTGAGTTATCAGACCACAACCAGCCAGACTTGAACAAGCCACATCATTACTTCCTGTGAAGTGTGGATGGGGTGAAAACGGGATTTCATAAAACAGAATCCCGTTCTAAGCACCAATACCACAAACCTTAAAGAGTATGTGAAATGGGGCAGAGGCTGAATAGCTAAAAAAAAACCAAAAACAAAAACACACATTTCTGGGAAGGTAGTCTCAAATAACCAGAGGAAAATCAGTGATACTGAGCCCTCAGGCAAGGAATTCTGAGGAACAGAATACAGAAGACAATACATGCAACTACAACCTTCACAGAATGGTTTCTCTCCAGCTAAACAGCAAGCGCCCACACAAATGTAGCCAAGGATTTCAGCAGTGTCAGAGGAACGCTGAGCAGGTGTAGGCATGGAAAGGAAATTGTGCAATCATCTGCCTATGCTATGGAAGTCCCTGCCAAAGAATATCTGCCACAGCTCCTCAATAATGAGTGCGAAGGCAAGAAAAGGCTCTTTCTGCAGCAGAACTTCAATTGAGGAACTCTCAAAAGGGAATGCAGACCAGCCTCATTTTTAATGAGTTTCTACTGAGCAGCTGCAGTCTGTCAGAACTGTAGTATTTAAAATGCTTTAATCTAATTTTAAATAGTTTCCCCTGACATGTTTTTTTATATTCTAATATTCTACATTGCTTGCAGGCCCTAATGGTAAAAAATAATTTATATATACATTTTATAGCTGCATTGAGTCCTAGTTTTGGAATTATAATAAGTTAAGAAATAAAAATAAATTAACAAGCTTCTGGAAGCTAATAAAATATTTTTCTTTTAAGGAAGTGGGACCTCGTCATCCACAGGCTTGGCACTTGCAGATTTCAGCATCTGTGGACAGCAACCCCCATCCCAAATTGTGGCATGTGCATGCGCCCACACTAGTGGTTGTGTGCACCACCATTAGGGACAATGGGACTTGAGGTCTTGTATTTTTTCATATCTCCAGGGGGGTGGGTCCAGAACAGATTCCACCACGGACAGAAAGGTGTGGCTGTACAATCCTAATATATTGTTTTAATCAGTCTCTGCTTAATATTTTAATTGATTATTAACTTTTTTTGAAAGCTGCTTAGAACACCTTGGGAAAAGGCAGGCATAGCATGATACATTATTATCGGATGATTCAAAAAGAATGGTGCAAAACCAAATAAGAACAACTTTACTTGTGCCCCATTCTTTTTCAACCACCCTGAATATTAAGGTTTGAAATAAATAAATAAATAATAAAAATGTGTGAAGCGTCAATGCAGCTAGGATTTTGTGAGATGTCACAATAAATAGCAAGTTATGCCTTCCAAAAAGCCCTTAGAAAATGTGGTGTCCTCACCTGGCCCTCGCTTGTCCCAGCCACAGATCATGGTACCCATTGAGAGACCCATTCCCTTATACTGGTACACCATGTTGGCCAAGAGCTTGGAGGCGGCCGCTACTGAGATCCGCTCCTTGTTGCGGAGTTCATAGATGCGGCACTGCCTTGCCAGCAGCCGCTCCCAGAAGCTGCAGTCAGCTGCACCACCAGCCATGGTCCCCAGCAGGTAAGGGTTGATTTCAATGACCTTCTTTACTGTTTGTGAAGCAATGTAGACACCTGCTGTTGCCCGAGAATCCACTGCTACAATCACGCCATGCTGAAACTGGAGAAGAAAGGAAGTAAAGAGAGACTGAGATCACACATCACTCACAAAAGATACCCACAGTCTGAGTTGCATGTAATCCAAAACATGTCTTAATAGAACATATAACTCACTTGTTGCAACAGCTTCACTCAGTTTCGCAGTACAATTTAAAGTGCAGGCTACTATCTAAAGCATTATATGGCTTGAGTCCTGGCCTCTCTCTCTGTGTATGCCTTCAAGTCATCTGCGGACTTATAGTAACCCCATGAATTTTATTAGATTTACTTAAGCAAGGAATACTCACACGTGATTTTTGACGGTCCCTTCCTCTGAAATACAGCCAACAGCACTTGGTATTGGCTGGCAGTCTCCCATCTCAGTACTAACTAGAGGTGACCCTGCTTAGCTTCCAAGCTGACATGGGATTTGGTGTCTCTAGAGTATTTAGGCCCCATTTGAGCCTACCCAAGTTTTAAGATTCTCAGAGGTAGTTTTAAGATTCTCAGTCCCATTTCCATCACAGGGACATTTGTTGAGGACACTAGAAAGGGCATTTCCTGTGGTGACTCGCAGGGTGTGGAACCCATGCCCACAAAAAGTTAGGCAAATCACCTCTGTGCATTCCGTTCACCTGCAAGTAAAAACCCTTGTTTACACAGGCTTTTTACTAGTAGTAATAATAATAATAATAATAATAATACGTTTTATTTATAGACCGCTATTCCGCGATGATCATAGCGGTGTACAGTAAAAATTGTAATACAATACAAAATACAATGGGCCCTTGGTATCCAATGGGGTTTGGTTCCAGGAGCCCCTGTGGATACCAAAATCTATGGATGCTCAAGTGCCATTATACACAGTGGCATAGTGAAATGGTGTCCCTTATATAAAATGGCAAAATCCAAGTTTGCTTTCTAGAATTTGTATCTTCTGACTATAAGTGGTTGTTGCAGAAGGTACTTTAAATGGGAGGCTTTCTATGCTTACTCTCACAGTTATGATTTAAGTGTTTTTCATTTGTTTTCAATTATTGCTGTTTTAATAGGAAAGCTTACTTAGGTCCAAAACAGATGGGCCGAAAGCACCATGCCGGCGCCAAAATTAGGGTTCCAGAGCTCTCAGCAACTGCATGTTCTGGAACCCTAATACGTATGGATGGCACCATCTTTATGTGACGCCGTCCATACGTGGTGCACGTGCGTGACGTAAGCACAGTGCTGCACCCACACTACTGGGCACCATGCCTTGTACGCATCACAGTGCGCCAATGGCACACTGGGGTTTTTTTGGTCTGGAGGGACACCACACAGTTTCTCTTCTGTGGCGACCCTCTGGAAAGAAACTGGGCGCCTCCAGTCCGTCCCTTTGGGGAGGTCTGGATTGCTCCTTAATTTTCTTAAAAGCTCATTTTATTGTAATTTTTGGTTCAGTTGTATTTTGTGCAATTTGTGCTGAGTGCCACCTTGAGTCCTATATTTTAAGCTGCCCACCTCCTCAATTCTCCTATATCCATGAGGGCTATCTTTTTCCTTTCTTTCAATAAAGTGCATTCTCCTCACCTTCCTCTGGTAAAGCTGCAATACCTCACCTAAACCACCCTTTTTTGCCAACCACACCTTCCATATATGCTCCTGCTACAGTGGTTTGAGTGTTAGACTATGACTCAGGAGACCAGAGTTCGGATCCCAGTTCAGCTGTGTAAACCCATTTGGTGACCTTGGGCAAGTCACACACTCTCAGCCTCAGAGGATGGCAATGGCAAACCCCCTCTGAAGAAACTTACCAATAAAACCCTGTGAAAGGTTTGCTTTAGGGTCGCCATAAATCGGAAAGGAACTGAAGGTACACAACCAAAGTTGCACACCAAATTGAGCATTACAAAATCGAAGATATCCCAGCTTTGTTCCCAAGACCCGCATTGCCCACCCAGCCTCTAAGTACCTACTGTCCCTATCTATTCCACACCCTGCTTCCCACATCTCTCTGACAGGGTGCATCTATGGCTGCATCCACACTGCAGAAATAATCTTGTGTGACAGAACTTGACTGCCATGGCTCCATCCTATAGACTTCTGGGAACTGTAGTTTGTTGTGGCACACCACTTTAACTGCCATGGCTCCATCCTATGGACTTCTAGGAGGTGTAATTTGTTATGGTACACTATTTTAACTGCTATGACTCTATGCTATGGAATTCTGGGAACAGTAGTTTCTTGTGGCACCACACTTGCTTTGACCACAACAAAAATACAAACCTCAGAAGTCCATAGCATGGAGCCGTGGCAGTTAAAGCGGTGTCAAACCAGATTATTTCCACACTTACTTGTAACTGCCAGGGCTCCATCTCAGAGTGTGTGTTGCTTATTGTTTATTAGTTGTAGCTTTTTTTTAAAAGACTGTATCTTCTATGTCATTTATTTATCAAAATTAATAAAGATATAATAATAATAATAATAATAATAATAATAATAATAATAATAATAATGAATCCTGGCCTCTGTAGTTTTGTGATGCACCAGCCCTCTTTGGCAGAGAGAGCTAGGCTCTGGGCCCCACAACAAGCTCCAACTCCCAGAATTCCACAGCCTTGAGCCAGTGTACTTAAAGCGGTGCCAAACCGGGTTATTATTCCTGCAGTGTGGATGCAGCCCTAAAGACAAATGCATAGGGTTCCATGCAGTGGAGCGACAGCATTTCATAGACTCATTTGGCCATAAACCCCTAGAGCCCCAGAGCTGGAAGGGCCGCAAGGGCTCCCTGGCACCCACCTTGAAGGCCAAAGTGGTGGTGCCATGCAGCAGCTCGATCTCCGCCTTCTGCCCGGCGGCGCTCTCTTGGCTCAGGGAGGCGCAAGGGGCGGCCAAGGCCAGCGGCACCTCGCCCACATTTCCCCCTTCGCCGTAAGCGCCGAGCCCGGGGCCCCGGAACTCGGTACCGGCGCCCAAGCCGAAGAATCCGGCCCGGTTCACAGGCTGGTGAGGCTCCAGGAGACTGGCCAGCGCCATCTTGGTTAAGGGTGGCTCACCGTGACTCAGGGAAGCTTCATGGCCCGGCTCCTATATAGGCTTCGGCCGCCATGTTGGGTAAGGGCAAGGCGTCGGCCTAGGACACGGCAGGCGCCATCTTGGTTTGGCTTCGTTTTGTATTCCAGGCATGCGCGGGACTCTAGCGCCGCCATTTTTAGTGAGGGCAAGCGCCGCTTTGGGCCGCCATCTTGTGTTCGGGCAACTCCATACTGGGAAAGCCTAATAGCCAGACAAAAAAGGGCAGTTAGGTCCTTTGAGACAGTTCTTCATTTCCTGAAGGGAATCTCCAATTGGAAAGGGAAGGGGAGGAGTGGTTCTCTTCCTGCATCAGCCTCTGAAGTTAAAGAAAAGCCAAACAAATGGAGGAATGTGTATTTTCCTCACACAGGCAACACATAGGCTGCATCTGCACTGCAGAAATAATCCAGTTTGACACCACTTTAACTGCCATGGTTCAGTGCTATGTGAGACACTTCGCCTTCTGTGACAAAGAGCTCTGGTGCCACAACAAACTACAGTTCCCAGAATTCCATAGCATTGAGCTGTGGCAGTTCAAGTGGTGTCAAATTGGATTATTTCTGCAATGCGGATGCAGCTACAGATTCATATACAAGTAATTATGAAAGTTGGAAGGGGTGCCTTAGATCAAGTCCAACCCTTCTGCTCCCTGCAGGAAGTCCATCTAAAGCATCTCCAACGCCAAGCTTGTCCAGACTCTTTTTGGATCTGTCCAGAGAAAAAGACCCCACCACCTCCCTGGAGAATTGGTTCCTTTGCCCAACTGCTCATACAGTCAAGATGTTCTCTCCAACGTTACATCAAAATGTACTTTCCTATAACTTAAGACTTAGACCTGGCCTTACTACCCTAGTCTGGGGCAGCAGAGACCAAACCTGCACCCTCCTCTCTCTGACAGTCCTTTAGATATGTAAAGAATGTAATCATGTCACCTCTCAGTTTTTTCACCAAGCTGAACATGCCCAGCTTTCTCATCCTTTCCTTAAATGGTTTGTTCTCTGTACCTTTTCTCATCCTTAAGAGACCTCAAGGGCCATATAGCCCAACCCCATTCTGCCATGCAGGAACTCACAATCAAAGCCCCTTGACAATTCCTGTCTCTGTTTAAAAACCTCCAAAGAAGGAGACTCTGCCACCCTCAGAGGGAGTGTGTTCCACTGTCCAACAGCTCTCACTGTTAAGACATTTTTCCTAATGTTGAAGTGCAATCTCTTTTACTATAGCTTGCATCCATTATTCCATGTCTTATTATCCAGAGCAGCAGAAAACAAGCTTGCTCCATCCTCAATACGACATCCCTTCAAATACTTAAACAGGGCTATCATAACCATCTCTTCTCCAGGCTAAACATGTTCTTGTTCTTCTATGACTTGTTTACAGAAAATCCTTCTTAAAATGAGGCACTTAGAACTTAACGAAGTATTCCAGATACGGCCTGGCTAGCTCAGAATATCATGGAACTATTACTTCCCTTGACTTGGGAACTATGATTCTATTAATGAGGGCTAAAATATTATTTCCTTTCTTTGCTGCAGCGTCACACTCCTGAGTTATGTTCAGTCTAGGATCAACAACAACCTCAATGCCCTTTTCAGATTTACTGCTGCTAAAGCAAGTATCCCCCAGTCTTTAACCTTGCATGTGTTTATTTATTTTGTTTTTAGACAAAATGAAGAATTGTGCATTTGTTGAATTTAATACTATTAGTTTCAGCCAATTTTCTAGTTGATTAAGATGCTTTTGAATTCTGTTGCTATCTTCCAGTGGCTCAGCTATCCCTCTGGAAGTTGTGGAGTAACTTTTCTAAGTCTGTACTCTATGTTTTGTCAGTGTATACAATGCTTATGCTAAATGCTAACATACTGATACTCTTGAGGGCCCATCCGAACTCTCCTCATTCCTTTCACTGGACAACAGTCAAAGAAGAGTGATGGCAGGTACATAGAGAAAGCTGCTCCTCTGCCATCTTGAAGCCTCTGGTGTTTGCCAACCTCAGTGGGTCAATGGTGTAGGCTTGAATTATTATTTCGGGCAACAAAACAGTGAAATCCTGCCCCTGAACTAACAGCCTGATTCCCAGCTGCCTACTCCAAGGACCTTATCACACTGGAGGCAAAGTGCCCAAATTCTGTGGATAAACGTAGGGATGCCATAACCCTGCTGTGCCCGTGCTTGTAACGGTTTTTGCAGTTTGGCACAATCACGGTCCGGTTCACTCTAAATCCTGGGCATGGGCCCGGCCGGCAGCCATCGCGCCTAAAGGGAACACTCGTCCCCTTGAGGCTGGCTGGCCAATGGCACAGCAGCTGGAGCGGAGCTGTTTCCAGCCCCACTCTGCCATTGGCCAGCCTCAAGGAGGAGGTAGACCCTTGGAGGAGGAGGAGGAGTGAGACTCTGGGCCAGCCAGGGGGAGGGAAAAGCGCCCTTTCTTAGTGCATGGCGAGGAGAAGGAGGAGGGGGAGGGAAACAGGAGGAGGAGGAGGTGGGTGCCCATTTTCAAAGGTTGCCCCCCCCCAAAGTGCACTTTCTGTGTACAGTAGAGTCTCAGTGAAGAAGCATGGACATCGGATTGGGGACAAAGTCCCCCTTGCCTTGCCTCCCCTTCCCTCCTTCCCTCCCTAGTTCCCTACTTACCTTTCCTGCTTGGGTCAGGCTTCTCCCTTTGTCCTGAGGAAAATGAAGCTTTTGGGAGAGGCCTGGGAGTGTCCTCCACAGTGCCAAGTCTCTCCTTCCCTGCTCCCCTTCCCTCAAAGGGCTCCAAAAAAAGAGCCCTTGCAGGAAAGGGGAGGTCCGGGAAGAGCAGGACCAGGCTAGTGCCCAGGTCTCTCCTCTCCTTTCCTGCCTTCTTTGGGGGAAAGGGGAGGTCTGGGAAGAGGAGAGTGGCCTCGGAGGACAGGCCTGGGGCCGAGCACACAAGTCCCTCAGGAGCCTGCGTCCTCGGTCTAGGCTTGTCCTCCGCTGCCCAGGCTTCCCTTTCTGGGGATTTCCTCTCCCCGAAGGGTTGGGGGGGGGAGGAAAGTGAAACTGGGAGGAGAGGCTTGGATCTGCTTTTTTAAAAAAAGTGTCCTACTTTGAAAATGTTGTCCTACATTTGTCCCGGTTCGGAGGTCCTCGATTTATGGCAACCCTAGATAAAACAGGGTTTAGATCCCAGAAATATCCCACAAAAGGGGATTGTTTCAGACATGTTGGGCTAATTGAGCATTAACCCCAACCTTAACCTGTGCAGAAGGTGGGCAAAATTGGCCACTTTTTACTTGCAGGAGGAAAATCCAAAAGTAAAAGCAGCCGATTTTGCCCACTGTCTGCTCATGAATTAATGTCGGATTAATGTTCAATTTGCCCATGTCATCTGAAACAATCCCGCTTTTGTGGGATCTTCCTGGATTTCAGTCCCATTTATCAGTGGATTTGGGGGCTTCCCTCCTGTGTGATGAGCTCCCAACAGTTGCAGTAATTTAAAACTTCAGGTGAATTTTTGGCACTGGGGGAAAAAACAAAAAAACGGGTAAACAAATATACCAAGATAATAAATAGACAGCAAATATAAGAGTCCTAAAAGGTGTTGACAGGTTCCAGTGTCTTGCTCTCTTCAATGCTAGGAATTTGGGTATTGAAGGAAATTATCATTATGAGGCGGAAACAATTTTTTTGGGGGGAGGCAAAGCCCTTATTTTGAAAACAATGGATTCAAACTACAGGAAAAGCGACCCTCCCCAGCTACACCCAATATGCCATTTACCAATTTAATAAGGAAGCCACCCTATTTTATGCTGTTTAAGCCCTTCACACTTATCTATTTTGCTATGGAGCAAGTACATCTGATTCTTTGCCTGTAGTAGTTTTTGCTTCTTATTCATGCAGAAGTCCTAAATGCTGTCTGTAAGATGTTCCTGTTTCCTATAAAATTGTCCTTTCCCCTGTTCTGCTCTTTTTACTGTGAACAGCATGTATTTATGTATTTCATTCTCCGTTTAATGGCTAAGAGGTGCTTCTTTGATGATTCTCTGGTCAACTATTTCTGTCTAGAGGGCTAAAGTGATTTCTTCAAAGTCCACGGACCACCTGCACTTTCCCTTCAACGCTGAGTCTCCTGAGATGTCTGCAGTCGAGAGGGCTCTCAAGTGAATTTGATGCCACTGATCTAATGCAACCCCTGCCGTGGGAAAAATACT
Source organism: Sceloporus undulatus (assembly GCF_019175285.1). Classification (NCBI taxonomy): domain Eukaryota; kingdom Metazoa; phylum Chordata; class Lepidosauria; order Squamata; family Phrynosomatidae; genus Sceloporus; species Sceloporus undulatus. The sequence continues at coordinate 114,500,126 of NC_056527.1, forward strand.
TTGTGAGGTCAAGCAGAGATAAAAGGTCAAGCAGAAGAGAATCTGGAAGGCCACCAGAGTGTGTAAAATCCTCACACTTCAGTGCAATTGAACTGCCCTCTGTCACCCGGTCAGATCAGATCGTCACACTCATCTCCTTCCTCACCTCATCCCACTCTCCTTCCCTCACCTAAGCCTCCCAAATGTTGGAGGTACGCTGCTGGGGGACTCGGAGTCCCAGCGGTAAAAGGCAGTTGAGGGTGACAACTGCTGACAAGGCAGCATCTCTTTTAGGCATGAGAGGGGAGAGAAACCCCCTCAGTGCTGGGGACAGAGTCAGTTCAATGTGCTCCTTGCACCAGGCAGCAATGTTTCCGCTACAGGCAAAGTCAAGCAGAAGTTACAGTACTCCCATTCTGCAACAATGGGCCTTTCTTTGCCAATAAACGATAGACGCTAAGATGAGTAAACTAAGCAATATTTATTATGAGCTCACTTGCATGCAGCAAAAGCATATTTGACATGACTAGCAGTATAACTCCAGCTGCCAGTTTGTTCTCTGTCCTAAAGCAGCTTCCCAGGAGTCCAGACATAAAAGTCGATTGCAGTCTCCACTGAGAAGGGATGCTTGTCGTTTCTGTCTTTTGTGCGGCAGGCACTGTGGGATGGTTTGAAGAAAACATTTATTATTTGTTCATCTGGAGTTCCACTCAGACCTTGACCCTATTGCTCAGTAAGGACAAGTAACAACAAACACATCTTAACGGCACAAAAAGAAGTAAGACTTGCTGAGTGTAATGAGGTTTATACCTAGAGAGGTTGATACAGCACTGTACTGTATTCTGATTTTTGGGTTCCAGTGAAAACTAAGGTTTACACAATACCTTTGATGCGAAATCATTTTATGAGAATCATCCTCTGAGATTTGGGGTGTAAGGGCAGCAATATGAAGCTGTGTCTGTATGATGCAACTGGGCCACACTGTCAACATGATCATTAAGTTGAACTTGACCCATCAGTGTGATGCTGCAGCACAAATGGCAAATGATGTTTTAACCCTCATTAATATAGCCATAGTTTCCAAGTCAAGGGAAGTAATAGTCCCACTATATTCTGCACTAGTCAGGCCTCATCTGGAGTACAGCATTCAGTTCTGGAAACCTCATTTTAAGGATATAGACAGGTTGGAGGAGCAGGTTCAAAGAAGGGCAACAAGGATGATTCAAGCTATGGAAACAAAACCTGCAAGGAAAGATTGTGTGTGCTGGACATGTTCAACTTGTTGAAGAGAAGACTAGGGGCTACATATCTGCACTCTTTAAATACTGAAAGGTCTAACGAATTGAGGAGGGTGCAGGTTGGTTCTCTCTCAGCCCACTTTCCTACCCATCCACCCTGGGGTCATCCTCACACACTGTTTTCATTACCCTAAAGTTAAAGCTATTAGTCAGACCAGAATCCCATTGTTGATTTCTGGGAAAGCCATCAGGTTTTTGTTACATTGCTAGAGTTCATCAAGCACACCCCCAAGGCTAGTTACCAGGTGTAAATATTGGTCCCAAACCTAATATTTTTGAGTCTGCACAGTCTTCCTTGCTCCCTGTGTCTCCCAGACATCTGAGCCATTTGTTTTCTGTGATCTAGTCTTTAGATAAGTAATTATCACTTTCTGCATTCCTCAAACTCCACTATCCAAATTCCAAGCTCACTTTCTGTTATCTCTTAATGCTGGGTCTCTTTGAATTAGTATCACATATGTGAGTGTTAATTTCACAATAAAGACACCTTTATTCACCCCAAACCTGGAGTTCTCTCACATTAGTTCTGGTATATAGAGATGGAATCAGTCCTCAAGTTACCAGCCTCTTGCAAAACTTGAGCTAAGCAATTTCCCAATTGCTTGAGCTAAACAATTTCCCAAAATTTAAGGATGCTGACACAGTTGGTGCGACTCCCCAGTCTCCACACCTTTTTTTTTTTTTGACAATACCGTGTGGTTGAGCATTCTTGGATGTTGCCTACCCACCAACGGCTTCTGTTTGCCACTTTATTCATTGGGATTGGAGAAACAGCCACTGTGCATTCCCCACCACAATGAAGCAATAAGCAGGCAAACTGGCAGTTGCACAGTTTGTATTCAGCAGTAGGGAGGTGCAGGGCAACCATCGTGTAACTGGACTCATACTACACAAACACAGCGTCCGATCTCGGCTAATGAAATTTACTCCTCTGAGTAAATGTGCAACATCTGTGCACTCCTTTCAGCTGCCTTTACATTTGAAAGAAAGAAAGCTGGCAATCGGTGGTAAAAACAGATCAGAACTTGTCACCGAGGGAAGACCTATCCAAAGGTTATCTGCTCATCCTTCTAATTCTCAGCTCTTAGTCCCCTGGATCATATTTCTTACCACATGAATGATGCTTCCCCCACCACCCCCTTAATTCTGCTTGATTCTCCACCCAGAATGCAATCCATCCCACTGTATATTTTAAGTCCTGTCTTCCAGTCTTTTCCCCAGCATTCTTCTGAAATGGCTCTCCAGGACATAGTGGGTCTGGGGAATCAACCTTCACAGGGCTCCTGTTGGCCTTTGCCACCACCTGAGGGGATGGTGGTACCCCCACCGTTCTTGCTGCCCCATGGCACCACCACACTAGCCTTCCGCTGCAGCCATGGGGTGGTGGTGGCTGCTGATACCCGCTCCTCCTGCGGCAGCCTTGTGTCCGATCCGTCCTCCCGCAAGGTCATCACGCTCCATCGCCACCTCTTGGCAACCACATCTGGAACCTCAGCTGACTGTGCTACCTGGCTCCGTCTCCTTCGTTCTTCCTTGCGCCTGAGGCATCTGAATGAGGGACGGCAGCCCAGTGTCGCAGGTGCAGCCAAGCTGCTGGCCCTTCTGTTACGAGGATGCCACAGCAAAGATCTGTGCGTGGCCACCCTGCTGTGTGGTTGGGACCACAAAGGACCCGGCTTGTATTACGTCTACAGTGATGGTACGTGTCTTTCTGGGGATATTTTCTCTGTCGGCTCTGGCTCCCCCTATGCCTACGGCGCGATGGATGGTAGCTACTCCTACGATATGCCGTGCGATGAGGCCTTCCTGCTAGCCCGCGAGGCTGTGGCTCACGCTGCCCACCGAGATGCCTATTCCGGAGGCAATGTGGATCTGTACCATGTCCGGCCCAGCGGCTGGGTCTGTATCTCACGGGAAGATCTGGGCAATGTTTACCGAGGCTTAAGGCCAATGGTAGAAGACATCGTGGATGATGAAGAAAACCAGCAAGGGGAGACCAGTGTGGATTAACACATCCAGACCAAAGCAACAGTCGTCCATATTTAGAAAACATTAATTTTAATCAACCGAGAGAGCACAAGGTATGGGTTTCAGAGTGGAATGGGGAGATCTTTGGTACAAAATAATTTACACCAGCACTGTCCACACTCTAGCAGCACTGCGTTTAGCACGGAGGGAGGAGAAGACATAAAACTGAATGAACGGAAAGACAAAATAATTCGCCAGTGTGGAGGGAAAAACAATGAAAATGGTTTATAAGAAGCCAGCTTGAGTCCACATAAAGCAGCATGGGACAAATTATGCTGGCCTGGAACAGATGGTAATGCAGCACACATTATTACAGCAGGGACCAGCCTAGTGTCATAGTTGGAGTATTGGACTCTGGAGACCAGGGTTCAAATCCCAGCTTGGACATACAAACCCACAGCCTCAGAGGATGGCAATGGCAAACCCCCTCTGAATAAACATGACAAGAAAACCTCATGGTAGTGTCACCTTAGGGTTGCCATAAGTCGGAAACAACTGGAAGGCACACAACAACAACAGAGGTGGGGGGCACCTTTGGACCAGTACAAACCAGTACGGCAGGGGCCACACTGCTGGTTGTTCCCCTCTGACAAATGGAGCTTCTCAGTTGAAGTCAAACAGAGACTTTTACATGGTTTAGGCCCAGCAAAACAGAACCAGCAGTGCTTCAAGTGTTGGACTATGACTCTGGGGACTTGGGTTCAAATTCCAACTCGGCCATGGAAACCGAAGGGGTGACCTTGGGCAAGTGACACTCTCTCAGCCTTAGAGGATGGCAGTGGCAAACCATCTGTGAAGAGATGTGCCAAGAAAACCCTGTGACAGGGTCGCCATAAGCCAGAAACGACTTCAAAGCACACAACAACAAACAATAAAACCCTTATGGAGCAACAGAGCCAGGCCTGGACTCTTCTGTTTTGTGCCTGGCGAGAATGGCGGCAAGCACCTTATTATCACTTTTGGCCAGTAAATGGCGGAAGAACACGAATGGAAGCTGAGGGACCCATTGTTTAATGAGACCCATTGTCTGAGAAATAAATAGGAGCGGGGCCAGGGCTTTTCTTTCCTAAATTCCCTGTCTCCAAAACATGTCAGGGAGAAACAGCGGTGATAAATATCCGTTTATCTCTCGCTCCCCGTCAGCCGCCGCCATCACCGCCGCCGCCTGACTATCTGGGCCTCCATCTCACCCGCCTCACCGTCCGTCAAGTAATTACGCCTCATGCCCGCTGTCCCTTCCTCGCTGGCATTGTTTGCCGCCTCGTTCGCCTCTATCTCAGCCTCTCATCTCCGACGCTGGGCCATGAAAGGAAGAAGAAAAAGAGAGAAAATGGGAGCGAATATTGAGGGGAAAGAGACCCCTGTAAGGGCCACCGTGGTGCAATGGTTTCAGCGTTGGGACTAGGACAGTGATGGCAAACCTTTTAGAGACCAAACTGCAACCCAAAACCAGGGACATAGCCAGGATTTTGGGAAAGGGGGGGTCCAGACTAATTGCCACCATTATAATGGGACTTGGGTGCGGCGGCACAGCAGCACATACCATTCATTGTATCTAACGGAAGGGGGGGATCCAGACCCCCCCAGCCCCCCCCATTGGCTATGTCCCTGCCAAAACCCACTTATTTATCGCAAAGTGCAATAAGTACTAGGTTTCTAGTAATTAATTCTGTGCTGGGGCAATGGCACATGTGCCCACAGAGTGGGCTCCGAGTGCCCCCTCTGGCACCCGTGCCATAGGTTTGGCATGCCTGGACTAGGATGTTGGGAGACCAGGGTTCAAATCCTGGCTCAGCCATGGAAACCCGCTGGGTGACAGTTCAAAGATATAGCCGTGTTAGTCTGTAGAATCAGTTTATAGCTCAAGCAGGGACTCGAACCTTGATCTCCACAGTCATAGTCCAGCACTCAAGCCACTACACTACACTGGTTCTCAACTGTTGTTATTACTATATTATTTATTAGGATGGCAATGGCAAACCTCCTCTGAAGAAACTTGCCAAGGAAACCCCATGATAGGGTTGCCATAAGTTGGAAACAACTTGAAGGCACACAACAACAACAAATTGTTGTTATTGTTGTTGTCTGTATATATGTGTATATACGTGTGTGTGTGTGTGTGTGTGTGTACACATACACACACAGTGGGTCCTTGGTATACAGTGTGTTTTGGTTCCAGGAGCCCCGTTCTTAACAAAATTGGTGTATGTTCAAATCCCATTGAATACAATGCATGGTAAAAGAGTGTCCTTTATATAAAATGTCATAATCAAGGTTTGCTTTTTGGAATTCATATATTTTTCAAAATATTTTCAAGCCATGGATGCTTGAATCTGTGGATAAAAAATATGTGGAAGTGGAGGGCTGACTAGTGGGCCCTTGTTATCTGCTGGGGTTTGGCTCCAGGATTCCCCATAGATAACAAAATCCATGGATGTTCAAGTCCCACTAAATATAATGGCAGAGCAAAATGGTGTCCCCTATATAAAATGGAAAATCAAGGTTTGCTATTTGGAATTCGCAGTTTTTTGGAATATTTTCAAGCCGTGGATGCTTGAATCTGTGGATTAAAAATCCGTGGATAAAGAGGTACGTGTGTGTGTGTGTGTGTGTGTGTGTGTGTGTGTGTGTATGACTGTTTCACTTTCCTTCCCTTGTTGCCCTAAGGTTATTTTGCTGAATGGTCAATCCAGCCCGAGTCAGGAAGAATAGCTGGAGTCTGCCAACCCAAGCCCCTGTTGCCTGAGACATCCGCCTCACTCTGCCCAATGGAAGAGCCGGCCCTGTGTTTTGCTCTTTTTGTCTCCGCCATCTTGTTTTCCTTTCTTCCCCTCCTCCTTTTGCCCTTTAGTTTCTCATCCCTCTTTCTTTCTGCACATCATGGCACCCTTTGCCAAGGGGGGTGCCTGGGCCTGTCTGTCACAGCTCCTGCGCCACGGGGTGTCAGTCCATTAGCAGGCACCACAGGGGAAAGGGGCGCCAATTATCAGCACTTTAGCTGTTTCACGCTTGGGTGGAGGCTGCACCTTGAGGCGGAGAAAGAGAGAGGAGGGAGAGAGAAAGCAAAAGAATGAAAAAGTGGCAGTGAAGGAGTGCAGATGGCAAGTGATGCAGCAGAGGTCTGCAAGCATGTGGTGGTGGAGGGAGAAGCTCAGAGGAAAAGAAGAAAGTACATGACTACGAGGAAAGGAAAGACATGGCTTTTTAAAAGGGCAAAGAGCAAGGAGCAAAGAATGTGCAAGGAATGAGAATCAAAAGGTGTGGTGGGTGAAGAATTCAGAGTCTTAGCCCTGTTAGTCTGGAAAATCAGTATGCAAAGGGATCTTGTTGCACCTTTGAGACTAACTGTGGAAGAAGTTGTCGCATAAGCTGTCATAGACTTGGTCTAAGTCTAAGAAAGCTTATGCTACAACTTCTTTCACACAGTCTCAAAAAGTATATTGTGCATTTTTCGTTAACCAATAACGGTATCACTAGTTTTTTGTGGGTTTTTTGGGGCTATGTGGCCATGTTCTAGAAGAGTTTATTCCAGACGTTTTGTTGGCATCTGTGTCTGGCATCTTCAGAGAACAGATGCCAGAGAAACCTCAGGAATAAACTCTTCTAGAACATGGCCGCATAGCTCAAAAAACCCACAAAAAACTATGGATGCTGGCCATTAAAACCTTGGATTTCACAAAGATATTACTGTTTGTTGAGTTTTTGACTGGATTTGCTGTATGGCCAAGACGGCTATCCCTGGATGATTACAGTCTCAGAAGATACTTCAAGATCTCTTTGCATGGTGTGCGAAGGAATAGGAGGAGGTGAGTGCAGGATGGGCCAAAAAGAAAGGACAAGAAATAGCAATGTAAAAGCCGAAAAGGAAGCAAGGAATTGAGAAAGGATCATGGAATGAACGCGGAGAAAGGGAGCAAGAGAAAGAATGCAAGTAATAATAGAAATGATTTGGTGGCATTTTTCAGAGAAACCAAGAATGAGGGAAGACGGCAGGGACCGAGGCCTGTGAAGAAAAGAAGGGAGAGAGGAAGACTAGCAGCAGAGTGAGAAAGCGAAGGCCAAAGAGGTCAAAGGAAACACGAATGGCTGGTTGATTGAGAAGAACATTGTGAAGTTAACACAAGGAGGGGTGAGAAGGGGGAAGGAAACGAGGAAGGAGGTAATGAGAAGGGACAGTGGATGAGTGTAGGAAGAGTGAGATCAAGGGAAACAGATGAAGAGATTAATATGGGAACAAGAGAATGATCAAAGTGATTTTATTTTTTTAAAAAGGGGATGGTGGGTGGCTGCAGCAAGGAGAAGGCTGCAGGAAGGAGAAAGGGAGTGTGATGATGAGCCAGTGCCAGGCCAAAGGAAAGAAGGGGGGAAAGAGCCCACCATGGAGAGATCCGGGGATGAAAGGAAGGAGGAGCATGTGTGTTCGCAATGCGCTCCACGCTCCTCTCCAAAAGTAATTAATATTCGTGTAGTGCTGGGCACAGAGGGGGCAGACCCGCCCTCCTCATTTGCATATAAATTAAACTACCAACAAAGACACTGCAGCCAGCAAAAGCAATCATAGCCCCAGCTCCCGCCAGCGCAGGCCGTGATGCCACCCCCTCCAGGCCTGCTGCCCCAGACAAAAGCCAGGGGTTTGCAGAATGGCGGTTGGCCCTGTGCAGAAACGTGGTGAGGCAGAGCCACATCCTGCATGGACCTGCACCCAAATTCCTTCTGCACCTGTCAGACTGAGAACCCAGGAGTTGTGCACCCTTTTTGCTCAACTTTCTGTGTGAAACTTCTGCAGATTGAGATGTATTGAAACCTGCTGAAATCTCTGCTGGCCCCTCTCTTAAGAGAAACAGACCTTGGTTTGCTTTTGTACCATCCACTGCCATAAAGTTCATTAAATGACTATAAGACCAACTGTACCAGGAATGCCCTCGGGTTACTTGTGCCCTACCCACACCACGTTATTTTTGTAAAAAAAAGAGAGAATGAACACTCCTGGAAGTCACCAGAAATGTCAACTGACCTTTCAAACAGATTGCAGGAAGCTAGGGGGGCAAAATGAGGACCTTTTGTTGTTGTGTGCCTTCAAGTCATTTCCAACTTAGGGTGACTCTAAGGCAAACCTATCATGGGGTTTTCATGGCAGAGAAGGTTTGCCATTGCTTTCTCCTGAGGCTGAGAGCATGTGAATTCCAAATAAGAATCCTTCCCCACATCGGTGCTACCAGAAAAGAGATCCCACTTAAACATTTGGAGCAGCTTCCTAACAGTAAGAGCTCTTCAAGAGTGGAATGAGTCTCCTCCTTCGGAGGCTTTTTACCAGAAGCTGCATGGCCATCTGTTGAGAGTGTTTTGATTGTGTATTCCTGCATGGCAAGCGCTTGGATTGGATGGCCCTTGGGGCCTCTTCCAACTCTGTGATTCTGTGATTAAATTTTCCTTCAGTCCCCTCAGTTCTAGCGTTGCAGAGAAGGAGATGCTGAAAACGGTTCACACTTCAAACTCTTATATTTGCTCTCTTCACAGTCCCTTGGTAATGTTGCCTGCCTCTTTTCCCTGGATGCCTAAATGTTTTTCTAAATGCTCACCTGAAGTTTTAAGTAACTGTCATGCTAGAAATCTGGGGACTGAAGGAAAATTTAGTGGGGGGGGGTAGAATCCTATTTTGGAAGAAGCAATGCTCTTATCTTATTTGGAAGGAACAATGCCTTTATGTTTGCTGCACTCACATTTCCTTGGTAACTTTGTCGGCCCTTTTTCTTTCAATGCCTGAGCTGTATTTTTAAATGCTCAAGTGAAATTTTAAGTAATTTTAATGCTAGCAATTTGGGATCTAGAGGAAAAATTCATGCGGGGGCAGAATTATTTGGGGAGGCTTTAAATCAATGGTTTTCCAGGTGTTTTGAACATCAGCTGCCGAATTCTTAACCACAGTCCAAGCTGGCTGGAGTTTCTGGAAACTGAAGCCCAAAACATAAGGAGGGGCAATGTTTGAGATAATGCTCGTTGCTGATGTTGTTTACCTGCAAGTCATTTCCAATTTATGGCAAACCTATCACAGGGGTTTTTTTGGGGCAAGATTTGTTCAGAGGGGAATTGCTGTTACCTTCCTCATATCTGAGAGTGGGTTTCCATGGCTGATCAGGGATTTTGAACCCTGGCCTCTAAAGTCCAATGCTCAAGCCGCTAAAATAGGGCCGCTGTAGGCTTCTTAAACCTGATACACCTCATGCCTCGACATGTCTCAAATCCAGCCTTGAGTCCAACTGTTCTTTACAAGAATGCTGATTTTAGAACTGGCTCCTGAGTTTGCTTCTCCTTCTCCTTCTTCTTTCCCCTTTCCCTCCCTTCTCCCCTTTCCTTGTGTGTCATGCCTTTTTGGTTGTAAGCCCAAGGGCAGGAACTGTCCTACTGCTGATATTTGTAAGCTGCTTTGGAAGCCTTGTTGGTTAAATAGTATGGTGAAAAAAGAAATGCTTTAAATAAATACATAAATAAATAACTGGGTCTAATCTCCCTTTTAAAGCCACTTAAGCCAGCGGCTAGAACTAGCAGCAAGTTCCATAAATTAATTCTGTCTTCTGTAAAGAAATATTTTATTTCGTATCTCTTGAGTCGGCTGCCAATCACTGGGTGACCCCGAGGTCGAACATTATGAGAGAGGAAGGGGGGAAATCCATTTTCCCCACATCATCCATAATATTATAAATTGCTATCATGTTTGCTGCCTTTTTTTCCTGAGGTTTTTGTTTTCCCTCTGCACAAAGCAGCTTTGAAGAGGATCATAGCCGCTCCCATTTTACAGAGGGGAATGGAAAGAAAAATGGCAAGATTCCCAAGTCCAATTAATTTGGGGGACGAGTGAACCCAGAAATCCTAGTAAGTCATAGCCTACGGTTTGCTAAAACATGGTGGCCAACAGGTTTGAATTTAAACCTTCCATCATCCCCAGCCAGCATGTCCATTCGCTATATTAGTTGCAGTGATGGGAACTGTGGTTGACTGAGAACAACATCAGCAATCTCAAAGGGGGCAGGGAGGGGGAGTTTTGTTTTGTACAAGGCCAGGAATGTGTCTTTTTTCCTTGGAGCTGGTGTAGCATTACAAACAGAAGGACAAATCCTGCAAAACACCCACTCCTTTCATTGTAATGTAGTGGTACTGAGCGCCCTGGTTGCTGCAAAGAACCAAAACTTACATTTGTTCTTTTCTGTTTTTCTCTGCCGGCCAGACGGAGGTATCCAGATGGATTGATTATGGAGCTTAGAGGATGGGTACTTATTTAGGGTGCGTGAGCATGTTTTCCATTTCTATCTTGCCTCAATAATATCACAAGATGTTTCTAGGGATGGGAATGATGCATACCTTCTCTTTCCTCCCTCCTTCCAGTTTGACCTGCTGGGCTTTATGTATTACAGGAGACATTTGGGGAAATAAATGTTTTTTTTGGGTTATTTTCAAGAAAATATTATTTTCACCTGCTCCGCCTCCAGCACCAAAGTGGCGAAATGCTGCTGCCAAAGTGCCTTTACAGCACTTTTGCTCCAAGGTGTCATGCAATTCCAGAACTTTCTGAAGGGGCACAATTTTGCCTCATTTGCACCTTTGTGGCATTTTGATGTTCAAGCGGCAGGGAGAAATGTCAACCCCTGAGCATGAACACCTCCCATAAGTAATGATAGGGAGAAGAAAGAGTTAGAAAGACGTTTTGCTAGCCTGGCTATGTTGAATGCCATTTTTCCTAAGTGGAATTGTGGAGAAGGAAAGGTATGGGGTGATAGGAAATTTAACAATGGAAGGAAGAATGGCTGCATCCATACTGCAGAAATAACCCAGTTTGACACCGCTTTAACTATCATAGCCCTATGCTATGAAATTCTAGGATCTGTAGTTCTGTGAGACATTTAGCCTTCTCTGTCAGAGTTCTCTGGTTTTTCAACAAACCACAATTCCCAGAAGTCCATAGCATTGAGCCATGGCAGTTAAAGTGGTGTCAAACTGGATTATTCCTGCAATGTGGATGCAGCCACATAGCAGTGGGGGTCAGCCTTAGAAAGCCTGAGAACATCAGTTCTCAATCCTGGAAAAGATGAAGCAATAAGAAAATGTTATGTCTGAGCATGTGCTGAGTGATAGTCAGTCCACACACATTTGGGGTTGAGAGAAAGGATTTCTTGGGTGGGTATTCTAGGTGTGCTGGAGACATCAATCAATGGGAGTATATTGTGTACAAACATTTTATATTTTTATGTCCTTTAGAAGAACATCTGCCATTTTTTGTGACTGCCAGTTTGCTAAAACTTTTCCTAGTTTCTATTATGGTTACTAGTGAAGTATAAAATAACTGGTAACAGTACACACTTCTCAGAAAAAAATCAGATTTGTTTTTTAAATCTAATTTAGTAAAATGAACTGGGATAGTCTGTGTTCCTTTTTGCAAATGTATACTGGAACGTTTAAAAAAGAAACACCTTGGTGCAACATATTATAAAGAACATACTCTAGAATAGAGGAGGGTCAATGTTGGGATTTAGCCTAGGGGCTGTCTTGCCACCCCAGGAGATTTTGGGAGGGCCACTCCTCCCAATGACTCCTAGCAGTTTACCTCATGGAACGGATCCCGTGCAGAAACTGAATTTAAACTAGAAAAAAACCCACAAAAGCGGGTAGATTTTCAGACGACGTTTGTGTGAAGACGAAATAACGCGACATTAACCCGAATGGAAAGTCGCCAAAACCAGCTCCTTTTTACTTTCGGGAACTTCCAAAAGTAAAAAGGAGTGGGTTTTGGCGACTTTCCGTTCGAGTTAATGTTGGGTTATTTTGCCTTTACACAAACACGTTCGAAAAACAACCTGCTTTTGTGGGTTTTTTCCCTTCAGACTTTTAAATCCCATTTCTGCATGGGATTTCAGCAATTTGCCTCTATGTAATAAACTCCCCAGAGAGCGTGGGGGTAATCCCTCCACTTTGGACCTCTCTCTCGGCTGGTTTAGGCACCATTAGGTCCCCCTCCCCGGACACCTCTTTCTTGGACCTAAAATGGCTGGCAGAGGACAACAGCAACACAATTAGCGTACCCTCTAACATTTCACAGATGAAACTTGGGACGTGTGGCCAGGTATCATCAGAGTGTGGTCAATATGGCAAAGTTATTTGCAAGGAATATAACACATGCCAGGAGAGTCTACAGTGGTTTGCTTTTGTGTGAACCTACTGGGAAGGGCAAGATTCTGCATCCTCCTCTCCTCTCTTCCTTCTGAGTGAACTGAGTGTAAACTACTTTTGCACTTTGAGCACAGTTTGCAGCAACTGAAGTAAGCTGAAGACAGACGAGAGAAACGGGTATTTTTAAAACAGAGGGAGAAATGGGATGACAGAGGATTAATTTGGACTGTCCCTGCCAACTCAGCACTAGGGGAAATTTGTGGAGAAAACTGGCCCTGGGAGGCGGAGAGGCACATGTTTCCCACCAGCCACATTTTGTCCACCCTGTCTCTTGTGGAAGGCTTGGGCCGGCATGGTGAATCCAGCAAATCTCACCATGTCTGGTCAGCAGCTACACAGATACAGAAATAAATTTGCATTAGAACAGATTGTGGCAAAAGTGTGAGGAACAAGGACAGTGGCAAGAAAAGAGTGATGAAAGTTGCATCGACTTCAATGAAACAAGGCCGGGATCTACTTTTTAATGGGCTATTTGTTTCGTTTCGTTTTGATATTAAGGAATGCATGAGCCCAACAAAGGACCTTATCACACTAAATAAATCCCGCTCAGAAACGGGATTTTAGAAGTAGAAAAAACCTGAAAATGATGTTTCTGCAGAACAGAAAATAACACAAAAATAAAGCAAACATAAAGGGGACGAATGACACCTTTTTACTTTTGAAACTTCCTGAAAGTAAAAAGGTGTCGTTTTGGTCCCCTTTACATTAACTTTCTGTTTTGCAGAAACGTCGTGTGAAAACACACACACCCTTTCATTTGCGGGTTTTTCCTACTTTAAATCTACTTTAAATCCCATTTCTGAGCAGGATTTCTCTAGTGCAATAAGGTCCATAGAGTGTCTCTGTAGCATGTGCAAACTGCTCTCCTCTTGATACTGAGTTCCCATCCTTTAGGAATGAGCCATTTCCATAGGCAGGAGGCAAGTGTTGAGGCCCTACAGTCCTCTGTGCTACAGTAGAGATAAGACAGGAGACCCTGGCATGCCCAGGAATGTTTCAGATCTTTTTTCAGAGTGGCATCCTGCTATGTAGGAGTTAACAGAATTCAGGTAGCTGGCAGTGTTCTTAGCGGCCGCCATCTCTTTTGACATCAGAGACGGCACCAAGACTAAGAGTCTGTGAACCAGGCAGGAACAAAAGATGAAACGCAGGTAGCAATAAGCCCTTGCGGTCTTCCTTGTCTTGATAGGATTGCCAGTCAGTCCACTGCTGAGCCGCAGTTGGGAAAAAGGGTGGGAATTTTGCTTTCAGGGCAGTTGGCAAGGAAAACAGAGGAGCAAAGATGTCCCTTGACAACACACACACTGCCTGGCTTAGATGGAAAGACATTTTTGCACTAGACACTAAGCAAACGCCAGACTTTGCCTGCAAATCTACTCTATCTTGTTGTCACTCCCAAATCTCTATATTCTAGCTGTCCCTCCTTGATAAGCAATGATCCCTAATTTCTGGTAAACATGGAGAGCTGAACTATCCTCATTTTAAAAATCATGTTAGATTTGCTAGGTATGTTCTCCTTCAAGGCAGAGTCAAGCAACAAAACAGCCATGATCTCTAAGGTGGAAGGCTGCAAAGCAATCCTTCCATGGTGAGAAATTGTTAACAGCACAGCTCTTTTCATCTAGATAATATCAGAGGGCTTAGTGCTCTCTTCCTCTATTATGTTCAACCTAGGTACCAGAATTTTGAAGGGCAACAGATGGCAGTGCTACCTCTTGAACATTTAAAGGGCTGTGCTCCCTTTTTCCACCAACATTTGGATAATTTCCTTCCCTTCTTCCACTGAAAACGATCCTTCGGAGATCACTGTATACCACAGTTCTAATAGCAGAATTCAGTTTTTGGTACCAAGTAGAATCAACTTCGCTTTTTCTGTATGTCTTTTAATCTGTCAAATTGTGTCCCACTCATCCCATATGCATATTTCACATACTTGCTTTTAAAAGATATTTTATAATAATATGATTATAGAATTGAAAGAGTCTCCAAGGGTCATCTGATCCAACCCACCACCCACAAATGCAGGAATTAAGGTTGCTAGGTGAAATACAGGACAGGGATTTTTCAATAGTTGTGTGAAAGATGGGGTTTCAACAGGAGTTGAAACAACATGTGCTGAAATTTCCCCCTTCTGCATAACTATTTAAGGTACAGGAGCCCTGTTTTGCATTTCACCTGGCAAACCAAGCAAGAATCCAGAGTTAAAGCATCCTCAAGATGGGGGCATCCAACTCTGCTCAAAAAACTCCAACAAAGAAGAGCTCTCCACCCTCCAAGCCAGCCTATTTCATTGTCAAAAAGCTCTTTCTGTCAGGTTTTTCCTAATGTTTACTTGGAATCTCCTTTCTTGTCATTTGAATCTACTGGTTCCAGTCCTATTCTCTGGAGCTGCAGGTAACAAGCTTGCTCCATTTTCCACATGACAGCCCTTAGATATTTCAAGATGGTTATCATATCACCACTCTGTCTTCTCTTCTGTAGGCTAAACATGCCCAGCTCCCTCAACCATTACTCATAGGACTCGGTTTCCAGGCCCTTTACCATCTTGGTTGACCCTCCTCTAAATACTCCCCCAGCATGTCAATTTCCTTCTTAAACTCCAGTGACTGAAGATTTAATGCATCAAGGAAGGGGACAGCAATGCTTGCTTGTCCACGGCCCACAGATGGGAAGGAGAATTGCATAAGGATGAGTCTATCCTATTCAGACCCTCAATAGCAGATACGCTGAATTTTTTAGGCTTGGTAGCTGAACCCATCACCCTACACAAGCAAATAACTCCAGATCCTGTCCATTATAGTCTCTATGTCATTTACAACCCTGCTTTCCTTCCAGACTGGACTAGAGACTTGCTGGTAAGAGCTCTTACAAGCTGACACACATACATACAACTTCTAAACTCCTTAATTTTTTTTGTTTTTTTTTAGAAAATAAATTGTTTATTACGAAATTATAACATGGATGTCCCCACCTGACACCGATTATGCCTTAGCTCCCTAGAATAAAATTGTCCTGGATATGTAAAGTCCCAGTATGGTATCAGAAGAGGAGGGCTTTCTATCCAGAGGGCAGAGTCCAGGTCCAAACCTCCACCTGCGTTGCCACTTCCATGAAGATCCTGGGAGCCCAAATGGGAGGGTGAGGTCAGATCCCCCACCTTGGCTGACCAGTTCCACTGTCAGGGCCTGGGGTGGTCTGCAAGTTGAATGAGAGGTAAATCCATGCTGGCAAGACTGAATTGTTAGGGTCTGGGTAGGCAGGGAGTTTGGTACCAAAGGTTTCTGGGAAAGAATGAATGCATAGCGTATTTTATACAGGAGAAGGGGGAAAGGGAGAAAACTAAACATAATAACATAACACGGCACAAATACAGTAAAAAAACAACAACCAAGAACTCAGGCTATGAAACCAAATGATATGAACAATAAGCGGGGAAGAAGGAAGAAAATGCCTTGAAAAGAAAAAGATGAAGATTCAGAGATGCGGAGGTAGTATTACAGAAAATCATTCAGAGAGCCTTAATGGAATGGAAGAAAATAAAAATTGGAAAGAAAGTGCAGAGGGTAGGCAAGAGACAGATCAAGACTCTGAGATAAAAGGGAGGGAAAGGAAGGGAAATATAACCAAAACAATTTAAAGGCAAAATGGAAGAAATTAGTTTGACTGAAAACAATATCACAAAACAACAATAGGCAGGTACTCAGGAAGGCATTTGGAGAGAATGAGTTGAGGCAAACAAGAAGAGCACACTGAAGGACAAGTTCTAACAGAGAACGGATAAGTCAACTGAAAAGGAAAAATGAAAATGAAAAACAAATTGGAGCTTGGGGGAAAATTTTTTTGGGGATTGCAACTCCCAGATCCCCTAGCTAGCATGACCAGGGGCCGTGTTGGCTTGGGGATTCTGGGAATTGCATTCCTCCTAGTAATTCTTCTCAAGCTCTGCAAGCAACACATAAAGGACCAAGAGGAATCAGAAGGCTGCACTCTTCCATGGATGTCCCCTCCTTCTGTCAGATCTCTCAGGTAAGAGGTGGCCCTTCCGGGGCACCGTAGAGCTCAGCAAGTGTTCGGAACAGCGGGCCCCATTCTTCCAGGTACTCATATCCGCCTGCATCACTGTCCCCGGCGCATGAGGAGCCGGGGGAACTGAGAGAGCCTGCGGAGGAGCCTTGACCCTCATAGCCGTACACCTGGATGGAGTCATACGGAGGGACAGAAGGGTCGGCATCCACCTCGCTCAAGCGGGCCGCCAAAAAGCTGGCCACGTCATGGGGCTGAGGGGGCACCCGGGTGGACAGGGAGGGCGGGAAGTGCGGGCGGGGCAGTACGTCCCGCCGGAGGAGACGCCGATGCTGCGGTGGTGGTGGGGCAGCGTCCGGGTTCTGCAAGGCGGCCATGTCGAAGGCCTCTGTGTCCTCTTCGCCTCCACCCTCATCGTCATAAGTGATGATGTTCTCACGGACATCCTCTTCCTCAAAGGGTAGCAGCGCAGCCTGCTTTTGCCTCCGGAGGGCGACAAACAGCAACACCAGGGCTGGCCAGGCATGTATGGGTACAGAAGGAAGAGAAAATGGATGCAGAAGGACAAACATTACCATGATGGGACAGCTGCTGGGCACTCATTTGACATGCCCCAGTTGCTTCTCTATATCCTTTTTGGATGCTTCTTGGGGAGGCCAGTGCTGGCATGGCAATTCCCAAAACCTCAGTGGCTCAAACCTGCCTTTCTCTAAGCCTCCCACTCAATTTTGACGCCCCTCTTATACCCTCCCCTAATTGTGGGCTCTCCTTTTCAAGCTTATGACCTACAATGGGGCAGACAAACTACAACCCATGGGCCCTATGAGAGGGTACTGTAATTTATTTATTTTTTGCGGCTTTCATCCATAGATGAATTTGCTGTTCCTGTGTGAAATTTCAGTGGCCCAGCAGCTATGGCAGCAACAAAAAATTAAAGGTAAAGCAAAGCACACAGTCCTAAAACTATTTATTTTAAAGTAAAAGGCTTCCCCCAACCCCCGGCCACCATACCATCTAGTTTCAGTAGTCCAGCAGCAAATGCACTGCTGCAAGGGCAAGGGGGAATGTCCCTAAGCAGGGGAGAGGATGTGTGCCCCATGCCAGAAGTTGCCCATCACCCTGACTCAGAAACTCAATACTGCAAGAATTCTTACGACCATGACACAGAGGCACACACTTTATGATTCTCACCCTGAAAAATCTCAGCCCCTCACACAGTTTCTGGAAAACCACCTTGACAATTCAAAGGTGTTGGTGGAGAGCCATCCAAGGATGCGCACACCTCACCTACAATTGCTGATCCTTCTCCACCATCATTCTGCAAACCTTCCCCAGCCTCTCAAGTTCCTACTGCTGCCACCAATACATAGCCCTTCTGTGTCCTTTCTCACCAAGCAGGGTGCCCACGCAGGCAAGGATGGCAAGCAAGGCGCCGGTGCTGAGGCCAGCAGGTGATCCCAGGGCCTCAGGCCCACAGGAGTGCATAGCCCCGTCCCGGCGACACCGGCAAATGCTCACAGTCAGCGTTGGGGAACCTGTGCGAGTGGGGGAACCACCATCCACTAGTTCCAGTGGTACCAGCAGGAATGTCCCCTGTGCAAGCAGACGGCCAGCCCGGAGTAGCAAGGAGGCAGAGTTATCTGGAAAGAAGATTCAAGAGAGAAGAGTGAGTATAGGTCATAATCAAATTATAGCCCAGCCTTGGAGTTTAAGTATGAAAAAAAAATGTACCAGCATCACCCCAAATATTTTACCAGTATACATGTGACCCAGAATTTACATGGCTCTGTGTTCACATGGACAGTTTAATGACCCTTTAATGCAGTGATTCCCAAACTTTGATCCTCCAGGTGTTTTGGACATCATCTCCCAGGAGCCCCAGCCAGTTTGGTCAACAGTCAGGAATTGTGGAAGCTGAAGTCCAAAGCATCTGGAAGACAAAGGTTTGGGAACCACTGCTTAATGCAATTTAACTCTCATTCTCTAGTGACTAAGCAAATGGCCTCAGTTGGGCAAACACACAAGAGAGCAAGCCTTGAGTATCGTGTACAATTCTTGGTACAGATTTCAGCATCTCTCAAATTCTTGACAAAGTCTACTTTTCCTTTCTTTCTAAAGGACAAGTCCATATCGAAATTTGTTTGAAACTGTACAGGCCAAGCACATCACCGTATGTATAAAAAAGATATTTAAACCCCTCACCCTTGTTGTCTCTCACAGTGACATTGGGTTCCCTTGTCCCAGCCGGGGAGCGAATGATGATGCGGCTCACATTCCCATCTTCATCTCGATCCACTGCCCGGATCAGCTGTACCAACTGGCCAAAGAGGGGAAAACAAAAGATGAACAAGAGTGCCTTTAGTCTATCTCACTATAGACCACTGCCTTCCCAGATCTAAGGTCCTGGGGCTTACTGACCTGGCCAGGGGCAGTATTATCGCAGACGAAGGGCTCGTAGCTGTGCTCCAGTTGGGGTGGATTATCATTAACATCCAGGATCTGGATGGCCACTTGGACATGAGAGGCCTGCGTAGGGCTGTCTGAGAGCAAGAGCAGGAGTGGGGGAGTGACATGTAGCCCCCACGCATCACAATCCAATAAAGGCAAAGCCATGTGTGATGCACCGTAATCCCACAGGGGAATGATATGCAAACAATACACAGCCAGCATGCGTTTAACAGTGAGGCGATGCATGATTAACCATGGCCCAGAGGAGAGAGAAATCCATCCACGTAGGAGAACCGTACAGGTTATGCATCACAGACCATGCATTTCCATGTGACAAACACAAAATCCAGTTGCAAAGATTTACATGAGAGAAAAAGAATGAAAGAGAGAGAAAAGGATAAATAACACCCAGGCAGAAAATAATTGCAACCAAGAAGTGGTACAGAAATAAAAATGAAAGGTATAGAGACATTTCAGCCATTCAGAACACACATGTATGTATACAACATATGTGCACAGACACATCCCCATAAGATTCAAGACAATAGCATGTGAACCATATTTGTGTACAAGTAGGCAAGTGTACATGTCCAGCCCAGCCACAATGCAATGACCCAACACCCAACCATCAGACACATGCAAAATTGCAAAGCCATAACAAAATACACAAACCATCCACCCCACAATACAGAATTGGTGAGCAACCCACACACATATTGTGTACGGTCATGACAAGCGGGAGGTGATGGCGAGACATATGACCAATATGGCAGAAGGATGCAAAGAAGTCAGTAAGTACAAAGCCAAAGCGAGAAAGAAATGCACCAAATGTGGAGAATTACACAGTGTTGCATCAAGGAGGTGTTGGAGGGCAGGGAGAGAAAGAGAAAAAAAAAGAATGAGTAAATATTTGCTTATAGGTAAATTTTATGACTCTGGAGACCAGAGTCCAATTCCCAGCTTGGCCGTGAAATCCAGTGGGTGACCTTCACCAAGTCACTCTTCCTCAGCTTCAGAGGATAGCAAAGGCAAACCTCCTTTGAAGAAATCTTGCCAAGAAAACCCCATGATAGGGTTGCCAAGTCAGAAACAACTTGAAGGCAGACAACACACAAACACACACAATGGGGAAGCCTGAGTCACTTGTGCCCACCCACCCCCTGGCACTTCCCATCTACTCCACAGAACCAAACCCACCTGTCCCTTACCAAGTTCAGTCGCCACTACAGTCATGTTATGCCAGGGCAACACCTCCCGGTCAAGAGGCACCGAGGTGAGAATCGTCCCATCCTGGGGGTTGATGCTGAAATACCGCTCGGGATCCGTGGGTGGCAGGATGGAGTATCTAGAAGATGGGGGGGAACCTGGGGTATCAGGTTGTCGTGGCAACCAGGTATAAATGGAGTAACTGTAACTTCACAGACACCACACACAACAACAACAACAAAGCCCCAGACCCCCCAACCATGGCACTCCCACCCCACTCCTGCAGTGCCTCGCTGCCATTACCGGATGACACTGCTAGGAGAATCTAGGTCCACAGCCGTCACCTTGCCCACAAGGGTTCCTGGAGGGCTATTCTCGTAAACGGCGAGATGGTACTCAGGGCGGGAGAAGGCCGGAGGTTCATCAGCGTCCTCCACCGTAATACGGACAGTAGCAACGTCCTTGAAGGGGCCCTTGCGGATGTACTGGGGGTCGATGAGGGTGTTGGTGGCTTCCACTCGGAAGGTGTAAGAGCGGCGGGATTCAAAATCGAGGGGCTGGGGTGGTGGTTCAGGAGAAGAAAAGGAGGATATGAATAAGAAAATGATATCCCAGGTGGTCAGTGTCTGGACAAGGCAGGGGCATGTGTTATTTTGAGAGGAGATCAGAATGACAGCAAATGACAGGACGTCTTGGAGACATCTTGTCAAGAGAAAAAAGGAATCAAGTGACAGCTCCTGAAGAGGCCATAACTAAAGTCCATGATTGGAAGGCCTAACCGGTTGGTCCACTATATAAGCCTGGCAGTTAAGGTACCCCCAAGCCCCATTTCTTTAGTATTTTGTTAGGGACCACTGCTTCCTGCCAGGAGTTTTTCCACCCCTTTTGCTTGGACCATCTTTATCAGCCTCAGCTCCCCTTCGGCAGTGGCACCACTAGGGTTGGCCTCATTTGGTATAGTAACTCATGGTGTCACCTCTCCATTGGCCTCCTCCCATACCACAACATACAGAATCCCTATGTTTTTGTAGTAATATATCCAGGGATAGCCATGTTGCCATATAGCAAAGTACAAAAACGTACAAAAACAAGGTCCCAAACCATTACAGTCGGTCCTTCTTATACACGGATTTCTTATACACTAATGCAAGC
Source organism: Sceloporus undulatus (assembly GCF_019175285.1). NCBI lineage: Eukaryota > Metazoa > Chordata > Lepidosauria > Squamata > Phrynosomatidae > Sceloporus > Sceloporus undulatus. The sequence continues at coordinate 114,521,479 of NC_056527.1, forward strand.
ATCCACGGTTTGAAAATGTTCAAAAAAAGTATGCATTTCAAATATCAAACCTTGATTTTCCATTGTTTATAAGGGACACCATTTTGCTATGTCATTATATTTAATAGGACTTGAGCATCCACGGATTTTGTTATCCACGGGGAATCTTGGAACCGAACCCCAGCATATAACAAGGGTCCACTGTACATAGTTCCATGTGGTTAAAGTGAACATTTGGTAAGATGTGGTTTTTTTTAAAAATTAAAGAATAATTGAAAAATATATACTTTTAAAAAACCTGAGCGTCACCCCCCACATACCATCTCTTCCGCTGAGCTCCAGAGTTTTAAAGGGGAGCAGGCAAATGCCACAGCCTGTTTCTGCCAAAAGGCAGATGTTTGGGAAGCAGTGGTGTCACCCACCTTTAGGGTATCACTTGGTGTGGTCTGCATCCCTGCATCCCCCTAGTGATGCCCCGGTCCTTGGGACAGACAGGAGAAAACCATGAGAGTAACAAAGACAGGAATCACAAATGTCTAATTAATCCCTGGCTTTAGTGAGAAAGGAGTCCTTTCCACCCACCTTTTTGACTGTGATGATCCCATCCTGCCCCAGTGAGTCCGTATGAATGGCAAAGGCCTCGGCTCCGTCTCCTCCATCCAGGATGCTATAAGCCATCAGGGCATTCTCCCCTTCATCTGGGTCGTGTGCCCGTAACCGTCCCACCGCAGAGCCAGGAGGTGCCGTCTCCACCACAGAAAACTGGTAGGAGCCTAAGCGAGTGGGAATCGGAGTTAGGACTCACATAGGAAGCATGCATGCACATGTGAGAGAATGACGGCGTGACAACTCTCCCCTCACCAATGCTGCACCCACACCTGTACCCACTATGCCATGGTGACCTCTAATTTCGGGAGCATCTACCATCGACTCTTGTCCTTAGGACTCTTCCTTGCATGATGTGGAAATCCCTTGGGGGCTGAGTGGAGATCCATGTGCCTTATGGCTGAACATCAACACACAAAAGAGTGGCTATGTTAGCGTCCATCCCAAGATGTCAAAGCCTCTGGTCCTTTACAAGTATTTGCCCTTCATTCTGGATTTAGGTACAAAATGAGTGCTCCTCCAGATGAGGCAAGTGTGTTAAGAACTTGCAGTATTTGTTGCCGTAGTCGTCTGTTTTAAAACAACCCAATGATGTTTCTGTTTCCCTGGATTGTTTTCCGACAAATCCTGGCACCAGCTGCAAAATTTATTCCCACCCTCAAGAGGGTTTCTTTTAAACTCTGAGACATATGGGAACAATATCTTCTCTTCTCCTTATTATTGGTTTTGTTTGTGGGTTGCTGGTTTTTTTTTTTTTTGTCGTTATACCAAAAGGGCACTTTTGAACTATAACTTGGGGGGGGGGGGGGGGTGTTAATACAGAGAAGAACAAAATTTATTGTTCAAATCACAGTATCACCTTAGCAAACCATGGCCAATTGTTTTACGGACTGCAACATCCTTGATCTCTCATGATTGGCTATGCTGACTGGGTCTTATAGGAGGTGAATATGTATTAATTCATAACCAACGTTTCTAAAACATTTACAGGGCGACAATGCTTATATAACATTTCAGAATGGACATTAATTCTTCCAAGATCTTTTCACTGTTGGCTTAAGGTATTAAAGTATTTGGCTTGGATGCTTATTTGGGGTTATTTGTTTGCCTGTGATATAGATTTGCTAAGAATGGTAACATCAATACTGTCAGGATACTGCATGCTGTCTATTTATGAGCTTTGTGATTTCGTATATATTATTAAATTTAAAATGTTTCATAATGTCAGGCTGTACAGCGGAACTATAAATTGAAAAATCAGATTAGAAGGTAAAATCTGTCCTCAGTACTGCTTGCATCTCCCTCTTGTTAGGAATACCATTTTAAGAACCATTTAAAGCGACTGGCATTTTCTTCGGAGTAAACCATACTGAACTCAATGAGACTTACATCTGAGTAGACTTTATAGGACTGAGCTGTAAGGGTTTGGTTGAACTTGAGTAAACTTGCAGCTCTTATGGATTTATATTTTATGGATTTACCAGGTGTATTCAAGGTCTCGGGATCAATTTTGGGGGGCCTGTTGGAGGTCACATATACATCCCAAGCTAGAAACCTACTTCTAGTTTCATTTTAAAATAGATATACAGTTACCCCTCCTAACTCACGGATCTGGGATCCACGCCCTCAAATATCCGCGGAGGGGCAACCTCCGCTATTTCTAATGGTGCCTTTAGGCTATATGTATAAGGTCTATGTTGTTGTTGTTGTGTGCTTCCAAGTCATTTTAAACTTATGGTGACCCTAAAGTGAAACTATTACCGTTTTCTTGGCAGTTTATTTAAAGGGAGTTTACCATTGCCATAATCTAAGGTCGAGAGAGCGTGATTTGCCCAAGGCCAACCAGTAGGTTTTTATACGTAACATAAATGAATTTTGCGTTTAGACTTGGGCATCATGTCCACAATATCCCATTATATGCGTATGTGCAAATACATGTATTCCAAAATCCTAAAATCATGAAATCCAAAACATTTCTGGTCCCAAAGTGGGAAGCTCAACCTGTAGCTTCAGTTTAAAACATTAACATGCAAAATGCATCTGAGGAAGTAGACAGAAGTCTACAAAAGCTCATGCTGCCAACTTCTTTCTTTAGTTAGTCTTAAAGGTGCTACAAGATCTCTCTACATACTGATTCTACAAACTAACACGGCTATATCTTGAATTAACATGCAAAATTTGGCAAGACATTGGGAGTTTTCCCCCTCTGTTTTAAGTCTTGCCTTAATGCAACAAGACGACCTTAGACCGCAGGCCTTGTTTAAATCTGAACTGGCTGGAAGTGCCTCTTCCTTCTCTCTTACACAGAAATAGGACCCATCATCCTCCCCACAAGGAGAGTCCTCCCCACGGCTAGCCAACCCTTTCCAACTTACTCTGTGGGAAGCGGGGTGGGTTGTCATTGACGTCGCTCAGGGTGACGGTAACAGTCGTGCTTCCAGAAAGCCCCCCAGCGTGGCCCCCCATGTCCTTGGCTTGCACCACAACCAGGAATTCCTGTTGTGTTTCCCGGTCCATGTTGGGGGTTGCAGTCCGGATCACACCTGCTCATTGTGGGAGAGCAAAAGGATCATCAGAGAGGAAAAGAGAAAGATTGAGAATGGCAAAAGGGCTGGAAAATGAACTGGAAGAGATGGATTCTTCCACTACCACCCTCTGTTATATTCCCTTTCCATAGTCAAAGTGAGCATCTACATGTAGAACTAATGCAGTTTGAGACCACTTGAAGTGCTGTACCTTCATCCTATCGAATCCTGGGATTTGTACAAGGTCTTTAACCTTCCCTGCCAAAGAGGGCTGGTGCCTCACCAAACTAAAAATCCCAGGATTCTGTAGGTGTGAACCCATAGAAGTTAAAGTGGTGTCAGAGAGCACTATTTCTCCAGTGTAGATGCACCTATAGTTTGTCCCACCTCAAGGGGACAGGGAAACCAAGGGAGAAACTATGGACATGGAATGGCCAGCCAGACACCCAGCTGGGGGTCATGAAGTTGGAATGGATAAATGGAAGACAAACAGTTGATCCAACTAGAGATATGGGGTGGGAAAATGTCTGTAGAAGATTTTCCAAAATAGAGTTTTATGGGGGGGGGGATTCTAATGCTCTATTTCTCCATGGAAAATTGTCCACACCATTTATATCATATCATATGTCATATACCATATGATATCAATCATATGGTATATGACATACGACACATTGGACACATTGGACCACAAAGTGTGGTCAAGATGGCCAAAGTTGTGAATGGGGAAGAACAGGCAAGCTAGGAGAGGCCGCAGAAGTGTGCTTTTGCCTGAGCCTACTAGGAAGGATGAGATTTCTCCATCTCCTCTCCTCTCCCTCCTGCTGAGTTAACTGAGTGCAAACCATTTTTACATTTTGATCTCAGTTAGCAGCAGTTAGAGTAATACAAAGGGAAAAAGTGGGAGGAGGAGGGAAAAACTGGGACATCTTCAAAGCAGCTGAAACAGTGGAAGGACAGAGGATTAACTGGGACTGTCCTTGCCAAACCTGGTCAGTTGGAGAGTAGGATTTTGTTGTTGCTGTGTGCCTTACAGTTATTTCTAATTTATGGCAACCCTAAGTTATCCTTGTACAGGGGTTTTCTTAACAAGATTTGTTCTGAGCCATGTTGCTATTGCCTTTCTCATAGCTGAGAGAGTGTGACTTGGCTAAGGTCACCTGTTGGGTTTCCATGGCTGAGCAGGAATTCAAACCCTGGACTCCCAGAGGCCAAGTCCAACACTCAAGCCACTGTACAATGATGGTTCACTACACTCAGAGACACACATACAAAAGAGTTGTCTAGGCTGTTGTACTTGCACCCAATCATGTTAGATGAGCCAAATGCAGCATGTGAAATTCTAGTTATTCTTCTAAGCACTGACAAACTTTAATGTTCAGATGACTAGACTAACAAACGAATGCGATGCTAATCGTGCTTCTGTTTCACAAAATCTCTTGCTTCCCAATCGGTCACAAGTACAAGTAGGCAAGACAAAATGTGACAGGTTGCCTGTACATAAATAATAATAAATCGTCATAAATTGTGCAGAGAGTGATTGAGTGACACTGAAGTCACTACATTTATATCTCAGCAAAAGCAAGTTAAACTGCTTTTATAAGATACATCAGATTCAGATATGATATTTCAGGTGTAGTCCTTTTTGGGGGGTGAAATATAGAGGAAATACACATTATTCTCTTCACAATATTACAATATTACAATAAAATAATTTCCACATAACATATTTGAATTGTGTTTAAATATAACATTTAAACCAAATGTGCTACATCAGATAGCAGAATTTAGATCAAGTCTACTTTTTCCAGGAAACCCCACATACATCACCGGGATCAGTTAGAGCCTATGGTCTGAAGGTTTACTACATGGCAATAAAGATGAATAAATGGACAGAGATTGAGGTTTGGCTTAATGAGATTAGCCAATGATGGGTGAATTGGTTTGAGTTAGCTGGAAAAGGACAAGTGATTCCAAGGATGGATGATCTTCTCCAACCACTTTTAAACCTCCTCTACAGTACAAGCACATCCACGCTCAAATAGTGCTTATTCATTCAAGATTTTCTTAAAGACCATTAGCTTGCCCATTTAACATTCCCAAGTTCATCAGAGCTTGGTCAGTGACATTAGCTGTTTCAAACTGCAAGCATGGGAGGGCTCCTATTCTCCTGAAGAAAAGGCCAGCTTGTCTTCACCCCACAAACCAGTTTCTCTATTATCTCCCTCCTGGAGCTTCATTTGAGAAAAGACTTTTGTTGTTGCTACTTGCCATCAAGTCAGCTTTGACTTATGGTGACCCTTTGTATGAGAGACCTCCAAGATCTCCTGCTCAGATTTGGCAAATTTAGGGCTGTAACTCCTTTAATTGAGTCCATCCATTTGTAATGCCCTCCTCCCCCTTTCCTAAAGATAAAGGTAAAGGTTTCCCCTTGACATGAATATCTAGTCGTAACCAACTGTAGGGGCTCCGTTACTAAGCCAAAGAGCCAGGGTTGTCTGAAGATGACTCAGGTGGCCATGTGGCTAGCATGACTGCACCGAACGCTGTTACTTTTCCACCAAAGTGGTACCTATTTAGCTGCTTTCATTTGCATGCTTTCAAACTGCTAGATTGGGCTAGTGACGGGAGCTCACCCCATCATGCGGCACTTGGGCCTCAAACTACCAACCTTCCAAATGTATGATTGTCAGAATTGGCAGCTTAACCACTAAGCCACTGCATCCCTTTTCCCCTTTTTCCTACTACTTCCCCTTTTACCAAGCACCATCCTCTTTTCTAATGAGTCATGTCATCTCATAATATGGCCAAACTTTCTGTGGTGGTGGGATTGGTCTTGCAAGGCAAGATGCTATGCTAATGGTGCCGTTGCTACAGGTAGGATCTCATATCGGGCAGAAATGCCAAAAAGGTACTGGGCAGCTGTAGGTGTGTGTGTGTGTGTGTGTGTGTGTGTGTGTGTGTGTGTGTGTTGGAAGGTTGACCACGGCACTGGTCCAGTACCTAACACTTATTAGTACTGGGCAGGAGATACTGGTAGACCACTTCTGAATGTCTTTTAAGGTTTATGAAAAAATCTGTGATGAATAAAGACTTACTGGACCATCTCAGTTCCATTTTCTGAGAGCACGGATAGGATCACAGAATCACAGAGTTGGAAGAAAACCTCAAGGGCCATTCAGTCCAACCCATTTGGCCATGCAGGAGTACACAATCAAAGCACTCCCGTCAGATGGCCATCCAGCCTCTGTTTAAAAACCTCCAAAGGAGACTCCACCACTCTTCAAAGCAGCATCTTCCACTGTTGAACAGCTCTTACAGTCAGGAAGCTCTTCCTAAAATTTAGGTGGAATCTCTTTTCCTGTAGTTTGAACCCATTGCTCCATGTCCTAGTCTCTGGACCAGCAAAAAAACAAGCTTGGTCCATCCTCAACATGGTATCCTTTCTAATATTTAAACATGGCTTTTATGAAGTCTCTTCACCCTCTCTTCTCCAGATTAAACATACTCAGCTCTCTAAACTACTCCTCATAGTGCTTGATGATTTCCAGACCTTTCGCCATTTTGGCCACCCTCCTTTGGACATGCTCCAGCTTATCAACATTCTTCTTGAATTGTGGGGCCCAGAACTGGACACAGCATTTCAAGTGAGATCTGACCAAAGCAGAATAGAGTGGTACTTTTACTTCCCTCAATCTTCACACTGTACTCCTACTCATGTACCCTAGAATCGCATTGGCTTTCTTAGCTGCTGCATCATATTACTGACTCATCTTTAGCCCAGTGGTCCTAGATCCCTTTTGCATGTGCTGCTGTCTGTACACAGACACAGAACCATCATGGACGGAAGATTTTCCCTAGGGATGCTGGGGGCTGAAAGGAGTGACTTTGAGACCTATTGTTGTCCTAATCTGTATGAGACCCAACAGCTCTTATCTTTCTGTGCCAGTCTGCCACCCCACAATAAAACACAATTCCACCACTGTTTCCCAAGGTGGACAACAGGAAACATGTGATAATTGCCTCCCATCCCCGTCATTCCTTTTCTCTACAATGGATCACATTTGTACAATTGCCCACCGCCCCAAATGTATCCCCTCCTCCACATTGTGTACCCGTCTGTGGGTCGACGGAGAAGAACGGCAACCCTTCGAGTACCGTATAGACCAGCTTGGCGCTGTTCCCGTAGAGTGGATCATCTGCATCATGGGCCGTTACCTGGATCACAGACGTACCTGCAGGATTGGGGCAGAGTGAAAAGGGTGCCATCATATTAATAGCAAATACATCTCTATACCGTTTATCAGTGCACTTAAGCACTCCCTAAGCAGTTTACAAAGTGTAAGCTAACAGTCATAAAAGGCTGTAGGAATGTGTGTGGCAAGTTGAGTGACATGTAAACCTTTCATTTTGGGTTGCTGAGCCACCGATTAGCAATACAGTATAGCGAGAAAGTGAAAAAAGGAGAAAACTCACAAAGACCAAAAGGCCAAAGGATCTTGTCATTTAATGTGGAATAATTCTGATTTACATTTTATGTTTGCAACTAATACCTTGCCACATTATTTGTCCATCAACTGCTTTCTTTTCGCCAGCAGACAAAGCTGTTTTTGTCCAAGCAGGCTTTCAGTATGTAATAATTGTCAGAGAGGTTCTATTTCTGCATTGTTTGTTTTTTTCTTTAACGTAATTTTATACTGTTTTAATTGATTTTAATTCTTTTAATTTTTTTAAATTGTTAAGTTTTGGACCAATTTTATCTGTAAGTCATTCTGTGCCCTATTCTGGGAGAAAGGTGGCATATAAATAAATAAATAAATAAATAAATAAATAAATAAATAAATAAAATCTTTTGCAAAATCTGTAGGTAACAGGGAGGGAAGGGACACATTTTCTCTCCTGCCCACAGGCTTATAGTCAAAAACATTTTTCAAAAGTGTTTGTGAAATAGGAAACAACAACTAAAATCCATTTTTAAAAATCCAATACATAATTTCCATTAAGAAAAAATGTTCAAGTAAACAACAGAATCTTGAAGAGATGTACAATTCCCCATAACTCAGTTCCCCAGAGACTGAAGCATGTTGCTTTGAGACCATTGTTGACCTGCCAGGAAAAATGCCCCCAAAATATTCAAAGAGTTTATGTTCGCACTCCCAAAGTACTCTACCAAGGATTCTCTCTGTTGTATCTCTGTACAATTTCCCAGTCTAGCTTTGCCTCCTTTCAATAACATTTAACAGGTGGACAATAGGGAATCTCTGCTATGAATCAAGCAGTTACACCCAACACAAAAGGAAAATGGGATTATCTACCCTCATAGGAGGATATATGCAATGCCATTGCATGAATTGTGGTTGTGTTGTTGTCTCGATCGAGTCAGAATGGATCTTTTCACATGAAGCAATAGGTTCAAGAGTCAACTTTCAGCTTCTAGAAGTTCTTGGAAGCATCACACATGGTCAGAAAATGCAAACAGACAGAAACACACAAACACATTTACAGAGGTAGCTGGATGTCCTCTTCTGGTTTTCAAAATGGGTAGTTTTTGATGACCAGGTGCACCCTGCAGCTTATATAAAAGGTGAATTGCTACTCCCAGATCCTTCCAGGAGAAGTAATATACTTTTTCAGAGAAGGAAGAAAAGGTCACAATGGAAAATATGGAGAGGTTAAGGGCCACAGATCAATTTTCTACACTGTCAGAGTCGGCAGGTGCTTCTAAGCTTTCATTCTTGAAAGAAGCAAAGCCCTAATTCTCGAAAGGGTCTTAGAATGTCATATTACATGGCCCAGCTTGGTTTGTGGGTTTGAATGAATCAGTCTTATGTACGTGAAGTATCTTGAAAGTCTTGTCTGCACAGGCCAGAATACTCCAGGATCAGTGCCCTTTCTTGACACTAACACTCTGCTTACCGAGGCAACTGGCTCACTCTGCTTAATAGGTAGGGATGGTCCTGGGTGCAAATTTAATACTGCAATATTCACTAGGGTCCAAAACACACTGCAGAAATAATCCAGTTTGGCACCACTTTAACAGCCCTGGCTCAGTGCTAGGGAATCCTGAGAATTGTAGTTTATTGTGGCACTAGAGCTCTCTGACAGAGGAGGCTAAATGGCTCACAAAACTACCATTCCTGGAATCCTGCACAGAGCAAGGGCAGTTAAAGTGGTCTCAAACTGGA